>NW_024537384.1:37233-40378 GCF_016097555.1 Gigantopelta aegis | reverse complement strand
AGTATTAACAACTAATACACACAGTACAGGATGGAACCCGACAGCACCCCCTTTCAGTAATGTTCCTGTTATATACGACGGGTTTCTTCCTGTAGTGTGTGTATTAGCGATTAATATGTCAAATATTTGTTATTAGAGAACTAAAAAATTATCAGTGTAATGGTATTTTCCGTCAAACATAGGGTTATTGCTGTATTATAGCAGGATTTTCTGTATTTTCGCCATATATCATTATTTTCTGGCTGACAGAGCGATTATAACCGTCCAAATGTTCGTCTAGCCATCGAACAGCAGGTCAGGTCAGGTCAGGTCAGGTCAGGTCATAGGTTTTAACGTGCACATTCAGAACAAGCTGTTGTAGCACACGCCTGGCATGGACGCAGGTGTCGACTTTCGCCAAGCTCCTCCATACACAGGACAGGAAAAGGTTTGGGGCTGGTGGGAGAGGGTTTCGCCCGAGTTAGCATATCCTTGCTGGACCCTTTTGGGATTGCGTAGAGTGAGTCGGTATAGTTTTGTTCGACTCTCGAGTACTCTGGCTAATGTATACTCTTCAAAGAAAGTAGGGGAACTCTAATAAGAATTTACAATTGACAAAATTGTAAGGTATATTAGCTGTGGGGAATGGTTATATGATTATAGTGAATTAATTGGGCAAACATTCCAACCGGTAGTTCAGTATTACCGTACGTTTTGTTACCACCAAAGATCTTGAAGGACGATTGGGGTCAGAAGTGAAATTTGAAAGCTGACGTTTTTTGTATCAGTACATCGCAAATTCAAACAATAAAAATGACTGAAAACAAAACAATAACAATTTATGATCAAAAGAATGCCTAATCCATTTGTTCTTTAAAAAGCAATAAAATATGTTTCAATCAAAACTGCGTAATGCATGTTTAAAATATGGAATGCGTTTCGGTGTGTTGATAAACAGACTAGGGTGTAAGTGGTCACAACGTATGTTCGGTCTAATAGTTGATATTAACATTAATATTTCAGGTTCCCTTACTTTTTTGAAGAGTATATTACCTGTCCCTGGTGCGTAGCTGGGATCGAGTGCGTCGATGTCGAATGAAAAATAGACTGGCTTATCTCCCATCATTTCACGGACCTCGACCATCAGCCCGTCCATGGACTTCCCCCAGCAATCACTACACGGGACCATACGGAAACCCTGGCGGCCGAGCAATTAAAACATTCATTGTTTTAAAGATACATGTACGTGCAATTCCTAATCCTACACATTACCAAAAAAAAAAGGATAAATGAATGAATGAATGACTTAATTAATTAATTAATTTTGTTTTGTTTAACTACACCACTAGAGCACATTCATTCATTAACCATCGGCTGTTGGATGTCAAACCTTTTTTTGAAAACAAAACGACACGGACATTTAACACCGAGACAAAGACATTTGTGTCCTTCATTATGGTATGGTATGGTATGGTGTGGTGTGGTGTGGTGTGGTGTGGTGGTGTGGTATGGTATGGTATGGTATGGTATGGTATGGTATGGTATGGTATGGTATGGTATGGTATAGGGATTAACATGCACATTCAGAGCAAGCTGTTTTAGTGCACGCCTGTCATGGGCACATGTGCCGGCCTCGGCCTGCTCGTCCGTCCAGGACAGGAAAGGGTCGGGGTGGGTGGGAGAAGTGACCGCCTGCACTGGCAGATACAAGAGAGCACCAGCAGCCCAAACGGCCTCTGTAACAGGTGGATGGTTGGTTTGGGTGCTATGGAATTTGGAATGTCCTGTAGGATTAATGTCAAAGAGAAAAAACTGCACAGTTTGAATGAAGGAAATGCGGCGCATTTTGTATCCCTGTCCCGAGTCAGACCTCCGATCCTATCGGAGGCCGGATTCGGGATAGGCGTGTTCGAAACCCTAGTGGTATATGGACACGTTAAACAAGTTACTAAGCTAAGCGCATTTTGTATCGGTCCACCAAAAAAATATATATGTTTTTGGAATTCGTTACTAGGAACTAGTTGGTGTTGAGATGTCTCCCTAGGTTGCCCATAAGGGACCTTATAACGGCCTGTTCTGTTCAGATCGTGGTATGGTAACCCAGTCCCCATTAGTAGCACGGGATCTTTTATATGAACCATACCAGATAGGACAGCACATACCACAGCCTTTGAGAATGAATGCCGTCTCAGAACACATTACACAAGAATATTTTTAGTTTGTTTTGATTAACGACACCACTAGAGCACATTGATTTATTAATCATCGGCTACTGGATGTCAAACATTTTTGTAATCATTGGCACGTAGACTTAGAGGAAACTCGCTACACTTTTCCATTAACAGTAAGTTATCTTTTATATGCATGTTCCCACAGACAGGACATACTACGGTCTTTGACAAACCAACCATTAGGGTCTCCACGAGTACTCGAGTTCTCGGATACGGGCCAAGTCGAGCAAGACTCGGAGTCTGTTCACAGGACTCGATTACCCGTGCAAGGAACAGCACTCTCATTTAATTATATGTTTACGTCATTTTGCCATAGTAATATATGCTTGTTGCCGGTTACATTATACGGCTACGGGACATGGACACAATACTAAAGTCGAATGTGTGGAATGCAATACAATAACATGATTTGGCATCGATGTTCAGCGTTGGGATTAAGATGCATAATTCTATTTTACTTTATTCTTTAGTCTCATTATCACCTAATGCAAGTGTCGGATACTCGGGTCCGGATCCAGTTTGACCCTCGAGTACTCGATTCCAATATTTTAGACCCGTGGAGGCCCTGCCAGTCATGGGGACAAGCCCTGCCAGTCATGGGGGCAGGCCCTGCCAGTCATGGGGGGTATGCCCCGCCGGTCATAGGAGCAGGCCCTACCAGTCACGGGAGCAGGCCCTACTAGTCACGGGGGCAGGCACTGCCAGTCATGGGGGCAGGCCCCACCAGTCACGGGGGGCAGACCCTGCCAGTCATGGGGGAAGACCCTACCAGTCATGGGGGCAGGCCCTGCCAGTCATGGGGGCAGGCCCTGCCAGTCATGGGGGCAGGCCCTGCCAGTCATGGGGGCAGACCCTACCAGTCATGGGGGCAGGCCCTGCCAGTCATGGGGGCAGGCCCTGCCAGTCATGGGGGCAGACCCTGCCAGTCATGGGGG
>NW_024537384.1:0-37033 GCF_016097555.1 Gigantopelta aegis | reverse complement strand
TAGTCGTGGAGCACTGTTTCAGAACAAAAAAAAACGACTAGATTTCATACCCTACTACACTCTCCCACTAAGCTCAATCTTGCCATTATGTTACTATGAGAAATGACGTCACGCAATTATTAGACACCTGGACCCATATTCACAAAATATCGTAAGCCTAGTTTTACACGTAAACGTAAATCTACGACTGAAGAGCTATTCACGAAACAACGAACGGTAAGTTACGTGTAAAGTTGGACGTAAATATAAGAGTGCCTCAGGTTGCAACTAACGCTGCACGTAAGTTGTGTACATATAATAAATCAAGCACGTTCGCCGTTATTTACTATTATTTACGGAAACTAGCAGTATTTCCAATAAATGAAGCAATTTGCGATGGCGAACGCCCACGGATTGAACATATTTTGGTTCGTGATCGAACGGATGTTTTCGACTCGGCCAATCTCCTGAGTTATCTTTTCCTTTTTAAGAAATGTCCTCAAGTTCGTACCAAAACGCGGATCCCCACCAATACCAAAATGCCATGGTTCACTGTTCGCAATGTTATTGTTAGCAGACGACAAACAAAATTGAGTTTTGAGCATTTGTTATTTACCCGGTAGCCATCGTTTCTAATGTGTTTTTATTAATTACTCCAGTGAGAATGTTAAATCGTAGATTTACGTCCAACTAAGTTACGTTTACATTTACGACCATCTTTGAGAATAAGGTGCTTCTTGCACGTAAACGTAAATCTACGGCACAGGTAAGTGCTAGTCGTTGACGTAAATTTACACTTTTTTGTGAATATGGGTCTTGGAAACGAAATTTGGCTTCCAAGGTATTAACAATGTCTAAGAATCTTAGGTCACTGGTTTTGGCGCGAGAAAAAACCCCTCGACTTCATATCCTAAACGACATGACGCTCTACCCACTAATTCTCAATATTGTCATTATTTTACAATGATAAATGACGTCACACAATTGTTTCTCACTTGCAAGGGAAGTTTCGATCCAATAGCACAAAGAGCGATCTCAAAATTGCGGGTTACTGGTTGGAACTGCATAAAAGATCATCGACTTTATATCCTACATGCCATCGCACTCTACCCACTAAGTTCGATATTACTATTATTTTACAATGAAAAACGACGTCACACAATTGATAGACGCTTGGAAGTGCAGTTTAGCTCCAACAGCATAAACAGTGGTTTAATAGTCGTGCAACACTGCTTCAGACAAGACAAAAACGACTAGATTTCAAACCCTACCACACTGTACCCACTAAGGTCAATCTTGCCATTATGTTACTATGAGAAATGACGTCACGCAATTATTAGAGGGTTAGAAGCGAAATTTGGCTGCTAAGCCATAAAGAATGATCTAAGAATGCTAGGACATTGATTTTGGGGCGAGAAAAGAAACCCTCGATTTCATATCCTAAACGACATGACGCTCTACCCACTAAATCTCAATATTGCCATTATTTTACAATGATAAATGACGTCACACAATTGTTTGTCACTTAGAAGGGAAGTTTCGCTCCAATAGCATAAAGAGAGATCTAAAAATCGCGGGTTACTGGTTGGAACAGCAAAAAAGAACCCAGACTTTATATCCTACATGCCATCGCACTCTACCCACTAAGTTCAATATTACTATTATTTTACAATGAGAAATGACGTCACACAATTATTAGACGCTTGGTAGTACAGTTGAGCTCCAACAGCATAAACAGTGGTTTAATAGTCGTGCAACACTGCTTCAGACAAGACAAAAACGACTAGATTTCAAACCCTACCACACTCTACCCACTAAGGTCAATCTTGCCATTATGTTACTATGAGAAATGACGTCACGCAATTATTAGAGGGTTAGAAGCGAAATTTGGCTCCTAAGCCATAAAGAATGATCTAAGAATGCTAGGACATTGATTTTGGGGCGAGAAAAGAAACCCTCGATTTCATATCCTAAACGACATGATTCGCTACCCACTAAAGCTCAATATTGCCATTATTTTACAATGATAAATGACGTCACACAATTGTTTCTCATTCGGAAGGGAAGTTTTAGTGCAATAGCATAAAGAGCGATCTCAAACTCACCTGTTACTGGTTGGAATGGCAAAAACGATCATCGACTTTATATCCTACATGACACCGCGGTATAACAACTAAGTGTGAATATTGCGATTATTTTACAATGAGAAATGACTTCACGCAATTATTAGAGGGTTGAAGCGAAATTTAGCTACCAAGGCATAAACATTGATCTAAGAATCCTAGGACACTGGTTTGGGGCGAGAAAAGAAACCCTGGACTTCATATCCTAAACGACATGAGCTCTACCCAGTAAATCTCAATATTGGCTATATTTTACAATGATAAATGATGTCTCACAATTGTTTCTCTCTTAGAAGGGAAGGTTCGCTCCAATAGCATAAAGAGCGATCTCAAAATCGCGGGTTACTGGTTGGAACGGAAAAAAGAACCCAGACTTTATATCCTACAGGCCATCGCACTCTACCCAATAAGTTCAATATTACTATTATTTTACAATGAGAAATGACGTCACACAATTGTTAGACGTTTGGAAGTGGAGTTGAACTCCAACAGCATAAAGAGTGGTTTACTAGTCGTGCAACACTGGTTCAGAGAAGAAAAAACGACTAGATTTCATACCCTATCACACTCTACCCATTAACCTCAATCTTGCCATAATGTTACTATGAAAAATTACGTTACGCAATTATTAGACGCTTGCATGAGAAATTTGGCTCCCAAGGCATAAACAATGATCTAAGAATCCTAGGACACTGGATTTGGGGCGAGAAAAGAAACCCTCGATTTCATATCCTAAACGACATGACGCTCTACCCACTAAGTCTCAATATTGCCATTATATTCTACATGACACCGCGCTATAACCACTAAGTCTCAATATTGGCACTATTTTACAATGATAAATGACGTCACACAATTGTTTGTCATTTCGAAGAAAAGTTTCGCTCCAATAGCATAAAGAGAGATCTCAAAATCGCGGGTTACTGGTTGGAACAGCAAAAAAGAACCCGTCTTTATATCCTACATGCCATCGCACTCTACCCACTAAGTTCAATATTACTATTATTTTACAATGAGAAATGATGTCACACAGTTGTTAGACGCTTGTAATTGTAGTTTAGCTCCAACTGCATAAACAGTGGTTTAATAGTCGTGCAACACTGCTTCAGACAAGACAAAAACGACTAGATTTCAAACCCTACCACACTCTACCCACTAAGGTCAATCTTGCCATTATGTTACTATGAGAAATGACGTCACGCAATTATTAGAGGGTTAGAAGCGAAATTTGGCTCCTAAGCCATAAAGAATGATCTAAGAATGCTAGGACATTGATTTTGGGGCGAGAAAAGAAACCCTCGATTTCATATCCTAAACGACATGACGCGCTACCCACTAAATCTCAATATTGCCATTATTTTATAATGATAAATGACGTCACACAATTGTTTCTCACTTGGAAGGGAAGTTTCGCTCCAATAGGATAAAGAGATATCTCAAAATCACGGGTCACTGGTTGGAACAGCAAAAAAGAATATTACTATTATTTTACAATGAGAAATGACGTCACACAATTATTAGACGCTTGGTAGTACAGTTGAGCTCCAACAGCATAAACAGTGGTTTAATAGTCGTGCAACACTGCTTCAGACAAGAAAAAACGACTAAATTTCATACCCTACCACATTCTACCCACTAAGGTCAAGCTTGCCATTATGTTACTATGAGAAATGACGTTACGCAATTATTAGACGCTTGGAACCGAAATTTGGCTCCCAAGGCATAAACAATGATCTAAGAATCCTAGGACACTGGTTTTGGGGCGAGAAAAGAAACCCTCGATTTCATATCCTAAACGACATGACGGTCTACCCACTAAATCTCAATATTGCCATTATTTTACAATGATAAATGACGTCACACAATTGTTTGTCACTTGGAAGGGAAGGTTCGCTCCAATAGCATAAAAAGAGATCTAAAAATCGCGGGTTACTGGTTGGAACAGCAAGAAAGAAACCAGACTTTATATCCTACATGCCATCGCACTCTACCCACTAAGTTCGATATTACTATTATTTTACAATGAAAAACGACGTCACACAATTGATAGACGCTTGGAAGTGCAGTTTAGCTCCAACAGCATAAACAGTGGTTTAATAGTCGTGCAACACTGCTTCAGACAAGACAAAAACGACTAGATTTCAAACCCTACCACACTCTACCCACTAAGGTCAATCTTGCCATTATGTTACTATGAGAAATGACGTCACGCAATTATTAGAGGGTTAGAAGCGAAATTTGGCTCCTAAGCCATAAAGAATGATCTAAGAATGCTAGGACATTGATTTTGGGGCGAGAAAAGAAACCCTCGATTTCATATCCTAAACGACATGACGCGCTACCCACTAAATCTCAATATTGCCATTATTTTACAATGATAAATGACGTCACACAATTGTTTCTCATTTGGAAGGGAAGTTTCAGTCCAATAGCATAAAGAGCGATCTCAAACTCACCTGTTACTGGTTGGAATGGCAAAAACGATCATCGACTTTATATCCTACATGACACCGCGGTATAACAACTAACTGTGAATATTGCTATTATTTTACAATGAGAAATTACTTCACGCAATTATTAGAGGGTTGGTAGTACAGTTGAGCTCCAACAGCATAAACAGTGGTTTAATAGTCGTGGAACACTCTTTCAGACAAGAAAAACGACTAGATTTCGTACCCTACCACAATGTACCCACTAAGGTCAATCTTGCCATTATGTTACTATGAGAAATGACGTCACGCAGGCATGATAGCACAAACCATGGCCTTTGTTGAACCAGTTATGGATCACTGGTCGGTGGAAGTGGTTTACACCTAACCATTGAGCCTTGCGGAGTTTTCACTCAGGTTTTGGAGTCGGTATCTGTTTTTAAAAAATCACATGCCTCGACTGGGATCCGAAGCCAGTACGTACCAGCCTGTAGACCGATGGCCTACCACGACGCCACCGAGCCCGGTTTTAGAATGATAAATGACGTCACACAATTGTTTCTCACTTGGAAGGGAAGTTTCGCTCCAATAGCATAGGATCTAAAGAGTTACTGGTTGGAACAGCAAAAAAGAACCCGACTTTATATCCTACATGCCATCGCAACTACAAACTAAGTTCAATATTACTATTATTTTACAATGAGAAATGACGTCACACAATTATTAGACGCTTGGTAGTACAGTTGAGCTCCAACAGCATAAACAGTGGTTTAATAGTCGTGCAACACTGCTTCAGACAAGAAAAAACGACTAGATTTCATACCCTACCACACTCTACCCACTAAGGTCAAGCTTGCCATTATGTTACTATGAGAAATGACGTTACGCAATTATTAGACGCTTGGAACCGAAATTTGGCTCCCAAGGCATAAACAATGATCTAAGAATCCTAGGACACTGGTTTTGGGGCGAGAAAAGAAACCCTCGATTTCATATCCTAAACGACATGACGGTCTACCCACTAAATCTCAATATTGCCATTATTTTACAATGATAAATGACGTCACACAATTGTTTGTCACTTGGAAGGGAAGGTTCGCTCCAATAGCATAAAAAGAGATCTAAAAATCGCGGGTTACTGGTTGGAACAGCAAGAAAGAACCCAGACTTTATATCCTACATGCCATCGCACTCTACCCACTAAGTTCGATATTACTATTATTTTACAATGAAAAACGACGTCACACAATTGATAGACGCTTGGAAGTGCAGTTTAGCTCCAACAGCATAAACAGTGGTTTAATAGTCGTGCAACACTGCTTCAGACAAGAAAAAACGACTAGATTTCATACCCTAGCACACTCTACCCACTAAGGTCAAGCTTGCCATTATGTTAATATGAGAAATGATGTCACGCAATTATTAGACGGTTGGAACCGAAATGTGGCTCCCAAGTCATAAACAATGATCTAAGAATCCTAGGACACTGGTTTTGGGGCGAGAAACGAAACGAAACCCTCGATTTCATATCCTAAACGACATGACGGTCTACCCACTAAGTCTCAATATTGCCATTATTTTACAATGATAAATGACGTCACACAATTGTTTCTCGCATGGAAGGGAAGTTTAGCTCCAACAGCATAAAAAGTGTTCTAAAAATCGTGGGTTACTGGTTGGAATGGCAAAAACGATCATCGACTTTATATCCTACATGACACCGCACTCTACCCACTAAGCTCAATATTGTCATTATTTTACAATGAGAAATGACGTCACACAATTATTAGACGCTTGGAAGTGCAGTTGAGCTCCAACAGCATAAACAGTGGTTTAATAGTCGTGGAACACTGTTTCAGAGAAAAAAAAACGACTAGATTTCATACCCTACCACACTCTACCCACTAAGCTCAATCTTGCCATTATGTTACTATGAGAAATGACGTCACGCAGGCGAGATAGCACAAACCTGGACCATTATTCACAAAATATCGTAAGCCTAGTTTTACACGTAAACGTAAATCTAACCATTAAGTTACTTGCGGATTGACAAACAACGAACGGTAAGTTACGACCATAAAGTTGGAGAATAAATATAAGACATGCCTCAGGACTGCAACTAACGCTGCACGTAAGTTGTGTACATATAATAAATCAACCACGATAGCTCAATATTTGCCATTATTTTACAATGATAAATGACGTCACACAATTGTTTGTCATTTGAAAGCAAGTTTCGCTGGCAATAGCCCAAAGATTGAACAAAATCGCGGTTCACTGTGATGGAACAGGATGTTTTCGACTCGGCGCACTCTACCCACTAAGTCTCTATTATTTTACAATGAGAAATGATGTCACACAATTGTTAGACGCAAAAGTACAGTTGAGCTCCAATAGCATAAACAGTGGTTTAATAGTCGTGTTACTGTTTCAGACAAGAAAAAAATTGACTTTTTCATACCCTACCACATTCTACCCACTAAGGTCAAGCTTGCTATTATGTTACTATGAGAAATGACGTCACGCAATTATTAGACGCTTGGAATCGAAATTTGGCTCCCAAGGCATAAACAATGATCTAAGAATCCTAGGACACTGGTTTTGGGGCGAGAAAAGAAACCCTCGATTTCATATCCTAAACGACATGACGGCTACCCACTAAGTCTCAATATTGCCATTATTTTACAATGATAAATGACGTCACACAATTGTTTGTCATTTGGAAGGAAAGTTTCGCTCCAATAGCATAAAGAGAGATCTCTAAAAATCGCGGGTTACTGGTTGGAACAGAAAAAACCCCTCGACTTTATATCCTACATGCCATCGCACTCTACCCACTAAGTTCAATATTACTATTATTTTACAATGAGAAATGACGTCACACAATTGTTTAGACGCTTGCAAGGGAAGTTGAGCTCCAACAGCATAAACAGTGGTTTAAATAGTCGTGCAACACTGTTTCAGACAAGATAAAAAACGACTAGATTTCATACCCTACATGCCATCGCTCTACCCACTAAGGTCAATCTTGCCATTATGTTACTATGAGAAATGACGTCACGCAATTATTAGACGCTTGGAAAGGAAATTTGGCTCCCAAAGTATAACGAATGATCTAAGAATCCTAGGACACTGGTTTTGGGATGAGAAAAAAACCCTCGACTTCATATCCTAAACGACATGACGCTCTACCCACTAAGTCTCAATATTGCCATTATTTTACAATGATAAATGACGTCACACAATTGTTTGTCATTTGGAAGGAAAGTTTCGCTCCAATAGCATAAAGAGAGATCTCAAAATCGCGGGTTACTGGTTGGAACAGCAAAAAAGAACCCAGACTTTATATCCTACATGCCATCGCACTGTACCCACTAAGTTCAATATTACTATTATTTTACAATGAGAAATGACGTCACACAATTATTAGACGCTTGGTAGTACAGTTGAGCTCCAACAGCATAAACAGTGGTTTAATAGTCGTGGAACACTGTTTCAGACAAGAAAAACGACTAGATTTCGTACCCTACCACAATGTACCCACTAAGGTCAATCTTGCCATTATGTTACTATGAGAAATGACGTCACGCAGGCAGGATAGCACAAACCATGGCCTTTGTTGAACCAGTTATGGATCACTGGTCGGTGGAAGTGGTTTACACCTAACCAATGAGCCTTGCGGAGCACTCACTCAGGGTTTGGAGTCGGTATCTGGTTTTTAAAAATCACATGCCTCGACTGGGATCCGAAGCCAGTACGTACCAGCCTGTAGACCGATGGCCTACCACGACGACGCCACCGAGCCCGGTTTTAGAATGATAAATGACGTCACACAATTGTTTCTCACTTGGAAGGGAAGTTTCGCTCCAATAGGATAAAGAGATATCTCAAAATCACGGGTCACTGGTTGGAACAGCAAAAAAAAGAATATTACTATTATTTTACAATGAGAAATGACGTCACACAATTATTAGACGCTTGGTAGTACAGTTGAGCTCCAACAGCATAAACAGTGGTTTAATAGTCGTGCAACACTGCTTCAGACAAGAAAAAACGACTAGATTTCATACCCTACCACATTCTACCCACTAAGGTCAAGCTTGCCATTATGTTACTATGAGAAATGACGTTACGCAATTATTAGACGCTTGGAACCGAAATTTGGCTCCCAAGGCATAAACAATGATCTAAGAATCCTAGGACACTGGTTTTGGGGCGAGAAAAGAAACCCTCGATTTCATATCCTAAACGACATGACGGTCTACCCACTAAATCTCAATATTGCCATTATTTTACAATGATAAATGACGTCACACAATTGTTTGTCACTTTGAAGGGAAGTCTCGCTCCAATAGCAGAAAAAGCGATATAAAAATTGCGGGTTACTGGTTGGAACAGCAAAAAAGAACCAGTCTTTATATCCTACATGCCATCGCACTCTACCCACTAAGTTCAATATTACTATTATTTTACAATGAGAAATGATGTCACACAGTTGTTAGACGCTTGTAATTGTAGTTTAGCTCCAACTGCATAAACAGTGGTTTAAGAGTCGTGCAACACTGCTTCAGACAAGAAAAAACGACTAGATTTCATACCCTACCACACTCTACCCACTAAGGTCAAGCTTGCCATTATGTTACTATGAGAAATGACGTCACGCAATTATTAGACGGTTGGAACCGAAATGTGGCTCCCAAGTCATAAACAATGATCTAAGAATCCTAGGACACTGGTTTTGGGGCGAGAAAAGAAACCCTCGATTTCATATCCTAAACGACATGACGGTCTACCCACTAAGTCTCAATATTGCCATTATTTTACAATGAGAAACGACGCCACACAATTGATAGACGCATGGAAGTGCAGTTTAGCTCCAACAGCATAAACAGTGGTTTAATAGTCGTGCAACACTGGTTCAGACAAAAAAAAACCGACTAGATTTCATACCCTACCACACTCTACCCATTAAGCTCAATCTTGTCATAATGTTACTATGAAAAATGACGTCACACAATTATTAGACGCTTGGAAGTGCAGTTGAACTCCAACAGCATAAACAGTGGTTTAATAGTCGTGGAGCACTGTTTCAGAGAAAAAAAACGACTAGATTTCATACCCTACTACACTCTCCCACTAAGCTCAATCTTGCCATTATGTTACTATGAGAAATGACGTCACGCAATTATTAGACACCTGGACCCATATTCACAAAATATCGTAAGCCTAGTTTTACACGTAAACGTAAATCTACGACTTAAGAGCTATTGACGAAACAACGAACGGTAAGTTACGTGTAAAGTTGGACGTAAATATAAGAGTGCCTCAGGTTGCAACTAACGCTGCACGTAAGTTGTGTACATATAATAAATCAAGCACGATCGCCGTTATTTACTATTATTTACGGAAACTAGCATTATTTCCAATAAATGAAGCAATTTTCGATGGCGAACGCCCACGGATTGAACATATTTTGGTTCGTGATCGAACGGATGTTTTCGACTCGGCCAATCTCCTGAGTTATCTTTTCCTTTTTAAGAAATGTCCTCAAGTTCGTACCAAAACGCGGATCCCCACCAATACCAAAATGCCATGGTTCACTGTTCGCAATGTTATTGTTAGCAGACGACAAACAAAATTGAGTTTTGCGCATTTGTTATTTACCCGGTAGCCATCGTTTCTAATGTGTTTTTATTAATTACTCCAGTGAGAATGTTAAATCGTAGATTTACGTCCAACTAAGTTACGTTTACATTTACGACCATCTTTGAGAATAAGGTGCTTCTTGCACGTAAACGTAAATCTACGGCACAGGTAAGTGCTAGTCGTTGACGTAAATTTACACTTTTTTGTGAATATGGGTCTTGGAAACGAAATTTGGCTTCCAAGGTATTAACAATGTCTAAGAATCTTAGGTCACTGGTTTTGGCGCGAGAAAAAACCCCTCGACTTCATATCCTAAACGACATGACGCTCTACCCACTAATTCTCAATATTGTCATTATTTTACAATGATAAATGACGTCACACAATTGTTTCTCACTTGCAAGGGAAGTTTCGATCCAATAGCACAAAGAGCGATCTCAAAATTGCGGGTTACTGGTTGGAACTGCATAAAAGATCATCCACTTTATATCCTACATGCCATCGCACTCTACCAACTAAGTTCAATATTACTATTATGTTACAATGAGAAATGACGTCACACAATTGCTTTTCATTTGGAAGGAAAGTTTTGCTCCAAAAGTATAACGAGCGATCTGAAAATCGCGGGTTACTGGTTGGAATGGCAAAAAAGACCCTCGACTTTATATCCTACATGACATCGCGCTATAACCACTAAGTCTCAATATTGGCATTATTTTACAATGATAAATGACGTCACACAATCCTTTGTCATTGGGAAGGAAAGTTTCGCTGCAATAGCATAAAGAGAGATATGAAAATCGCGGGTTACTGGTTGGAACAGCAAAAAAGAACCCAGACTTTATATCCTACATGCCATCGCACTGTACCCACTAAGTTCAATATTACTATTATTTTACAATGAGAAATGACGTCACACAATTATTAGACGCTTGGTAGTACAGTTGAGCTCCAACAGCATAAACAGTGGTTTAATAGTCGTGGAACACTGTTTCAGACAAGAAAAACGACTAGATTTCGTACCCTACCACAATGTACCCACTAAGGTCAATCTTGCCATTATGTTACTATGAGAAATGACGTCACGCAGGCAGGATAGCACAAACCATGGCCTTTGTTGAACCAGTTATGGATCACTGGTCGGTGGAAGTGGTTTACACCTAACCAATGAGCCTTGCGGAGCACTCACTTCAGGGTTTGGAGTCGGTATCTGGTTTTTAAAAATCACATGCCTCGACTGGGATCCGAAGCCAGTACGTACCAGCCTGTAGACCGATGGCCTACCACGACGCCACCGAGCCCGGTTTTAGAATGATAAATGACGTCACACAATTGTTTCTCACTTGGAAGGGAAGTTTCGCTCCAATAGGATAAAGAGATATCTCAAAATCACGGGTCACTGGTTGGAACAGCAAAAAAGAATATTACTATTATTTTACAATGAGAAATGACGTCACACAATTATTAGACGCTTGGTAGTACAGTTGAGCTCCAACAGCATAAACAGTGGTTTAATAGTCGTGCAACACTGCTTCAGACAAGAAAAAACGACTAGATTTCATACCCTACCACATTCTACCCACTAAGGTCAAGCTTGCCATTATGTTACTATGAGAAATGACGTTACGCAATTATTAGACGCTTGGAACCGAAATTTGGCTCCCAAGGCATAAACAATGATCTAAGAATCCTAGGACACTGGTTTTGGGGCGAGAAAAGAAACCCTCGATTTCATATCCTAAACGACATGACGGTCTACCCACTAAGTCTCAATATTGCCATTATTTTACAATGATAAATGACGTCACACAATTGTTTGTCATTTGGAAGGAAAAGTTTCGCTCCAATAGCATAAAGAGAGATCTCAAAATCGCGGGTTACTGGTTGGAACAGCAAAAAAGAACCCAGACTTTATATCCTACATGCCATCGCACTCTACCCACTAAGTTCAATATTACTATTATTTTACAATGAGAAATGACGTCACACAATTGTTAGACGCTTGGAAGTGCAGTTTAGCTCCAACAGCATAAACAGTGGTTTAATAGTCGTGCAACACTGCTTCAGACAAGAAAAAACGACTAGATTTCATACCCTACCACACTCTACCCACTAAGGTCAATCTTGCCATTATGTTACTATGAGAAATGACGTCACGCAATTATTAGACGCTTGGAAGCGAAATTTGGCTCCCAAGGCATAAACAATGATCTAAGAATGCTAGGACACTGGATCAATTTTTGGGGCGAGAAAAGAAACCCTCGATTTCATATCCTAAACGACATGACGGGCTACCCACTAAATCTGAATATTGCCATTATTTTACAATGATAAATGACGTCACACATTGTTTGTCATTTGGAAGAAAAGTTTCGCTCCAATAGCATAAAGAGAGATCTCAAAATCGCGGGTTACTGGTTGGAACAGCAAAAAAGAACCAGTCTTTATATCCTACATGCCATCGCACTCTACCCACTAAGTTCAATATTACTATTATATTACAATGAGAAATGACGTCTCACAATTATTAGACGCTTGGAAACAAAGTTTGGCTCCAACAGCATAAACAATGATCTAAGAATCCTAGGACACTGCTTTTGGGACGAGAAAAAACCCTCGACTTGATATCCTAAACGATATAACACTCTACCCACTAAGTCTCAATATTGCCATTATTTTACAATGATGAGAAATGACGAAAACGCAATTATTTAGACGCACTCAACAATTTTAATTTGGTTATATCCCGTCAGTGATATGGTTAAACACAGATTTTGGGGAGAGGAAACCCGCTGTCGCCACTACATGGGCTAATCTTCCGATTAGCAGCAAGGGATCTTTTATTTGCGCTTCCCACAGGCAGGATAGCACAAACCATGGCCTTTGTTGAACCAGTTATGGATCACTGGTCGGTGGAAGTGGTTTACACCTAGCCATTGAGCCTTGCGGTGCACTCACTCAGGGTTTGGAGTCGGTATTTGGTTTTTAAAAATCCCATGCCTCGACTGGGATCCGAACCCAGTACCTAGCAGCCTGTAGACCGATGGCCTACCACGAAGCCACCGAGCCTGGTTTTAGAATGATGAATGACGTCACTCAATTGTTTCTCACTTGGAAGGGAAGTTTCGCTCCAATAGGATAAAGAGATATCTCAAAATCACGGGTCACTGGTTGGAACAGCAAAAAAGAACCCAGACTTTATATCCTACATGCCATCGCACTCTACCCACTAAGTTCAATATTACTATTATTTTACAATGAGAAATGATGTCAGACAATTGTTAGACGCTTGAAATTACAGTTTAGCTCCAACAGCATAAACAGTGGTTTAATAGTCGTGCAACACTGCTTCAGACAAGAAAAAACCGACTAGATTTCAAACCCTACCACACTCTACCCACTAAGGTCAATCTTGCCATTATGTTACTATGAGAAATGACGTCACGCAATTATTAGAGGGTTAGAAGCGAAATTTGGCTCCTAAGCCATAAAGAATGATCTAAGAATGCTAGGACATTGATTTTGGGGCGAGAAAAGAAACCCTCGATTTCATATCCTAAACGACATGACGCGCTATCCACTAAATCTCAATATTGCCATTATTTTACAATGATAAATGACGTCACACAATTGTTTGTCACTTGAAAGGGAAGTTTCGCTCCAATAGCACAAAAAGAGATCTAAAAATCGCGGGTTACTGGTTGGAACAGTAAGAAAGAACCCAGACTTTATATCCTACATGACACCGCGCTATAACCACTAAGTCTCAATATTGGCACTATTTTACAATGATAAATGACGTCACACTATTGTTTGTAATTTGGAAGAAAAGTTTCGCTCCAATAGCATAAAGAGAGATCTCAAAATCGCGGGTTACTGGTTGAAACAGCAAAAAAGAACCCAGTCTTTATATCCTAAATGCCATCGCACTCTACCCACTAAGTTCAATATTACTATTATTTTACAATGAGAAATGATGTCACACAATTGTTAGACGCTTGTAATTGTAGTTTAGCTCAAACAGCATAAACAGTGGTTTAATAGTCGTGCAACACTGCTTCAGAGAAGAAAAAATGACTAGATTTCATACCCTACTACACTCTACCCACTAAGGTCAAGCTTGCCATTATGTTACTATGAGAAATGACGTCACGCAATTATTAGACGGTTGGAACCGAAATTTGGCTCCCAAGGCATAAACAATGATCTAAGAATCCTAGGACACTGGTTTTTGGGCGAGAAAAGAAACCCTCGATTTCATATCCTAAACGACATGACGGTCTACCCACTAAGTCTCACCCATCTGCCATTATTTTACAATGAGAAATGACGTCACACAATTGTTAGACGCTTGGAAGTGCAGTTGAGCTCCAACAGCATGAACAGTGGTTTAATAGTCGTGCAACACTGGTTCAGACAACAAAAAAACAAACGACTAGATTTCATACCCTACCACACTCTACCCATTAAGCTCAATCTTGCCATAATGTTACTATGAAAAAATGACGTCACGCAATTATTAGATGCTTGGAAGAGAAATTTCGGTCCCAAGGCATAAACAATGATCTAAACATCGTAGGACACTTGTTTTTGGGCCAGAAAAGAAACCCTCGATTTCATATCCTAGACATGACGGTCTACCCACTAAGGCTCAATATTGGCGTTATTTTACAATGATCACTGACGTCACACAATTGTTTGTCACTTGGAACGGAAGTTTCGCTCCAATAGCATGAAGAGCGATCTCAAAATTGCGGGTTACTGGTTAGAACGGCAAAAAAGAACCTCGACTTTATATCCTACATGACACCGCGCTATAACCACTAAATCTCTATATTGGAATTATTTTACAATGATAAATGACGTCACACAATTGTTTGTCATCCTAGGTCACTTGTTTTGGGGCCAGAAAGAAACCGTCGACTTCATATCCTAAACGACATGAGCTCTACGCAGTAAATCTCAATATTGGCTATATTTTACAATGATAAATGACGTCACACAATTGTTTCTGTCTTAGGAGGGAAGGTTCGCTCCAATAGCATAAAGAGCGATCTGAAAATCGCGGGTTACTGGTTGGAACGGCAAAAAAGACCCTCCTCTTTATATCCTATATGACACCGCGCTATAACGACTAAATCTCAATATTGGCATTATTTTACAATGATAAATGACGTCACACAATTCTTTGTCATTTGGAAAGAAAATTTTGCTCCAATACAATAAAAAGAGATCTCACAATCGCGGGTTACTGGTTGGAACAGCAAAAAAGAAACCAGACTTTATATCCTACATGCCATCGCACTCTGCCCACTAAGTTCAATATTACTATTATTTTACAAAGAGCAATGACGTCACACAATTGGTAGATGCTTGGAAGTGCAGTTGAGCTCCAACAGCATGCAGTCGTTTAATAATCGTGAAACACTAGTTCACACAAGAAAAAACGCCTTGATTTCATTCCGTACCACAGTCTACCCACTAAGCTCAATTTTTCCATTATGCTACTATCACAGGGGATAACCGCATGCGGGTAACTTTTGCTACTCGCATCCAGTATGGCGGAAGACGCACATGATGAGTATTAATCAATGTGAATGTCCCAATTTATAAGCAGTATATTCACATTTTAATAGAGTTGGTTTAGTATAAATATATTTTGAAGAATAAGTTGTGTAATTCGGAGGCTAATGAAATCACAAAGTTAGGCATGATGAAGTTAACTTCGAAGCGATGATGTAGGTAACTCTCTAGTCAGTTTCAGATGGGATATGGGTATCTGATAAAAGGAATGCGGGTAACTGCAATGATGAGCGTAACTGTAGGATGAGAGTAACTGCTGTAGTTGTCTCCTCATAACTAATGATCGCCATGTGCGTCTAGAAACAATTAGTAAAAAACATTATTCATGTGTTTTCCCCTTCATTTTCTTTTTCAGATTATTACATACGCTATTTGTGCGATACATCATCCGCTCGAGCCAGTACTATTTTAACACACACCATAAAAATGCACACTGCGTCCATTCAGATATTACGTAACGCTCAAGGGGGTTGTTGGGTGGAGGTCTAAAGGTTATGTAGCGTTAGAGGGGGTGGGTGTATTTAACAGCGTTATGTAACGCAATGTTTTTATTATTACTTTTTTTTCATAAACGGTCTGCCATAGCGACAGAGTTTAACGTAGGCTTAGTTATAGCCAGACGTATACACTCAAAATCGCGGGTTACTGGTTGGAACGGCAAAAAAGACGCTCGACTTTATATCCTACATGACACAGCGCTATAACCACTATGTCTGAATATTACTAATATTTTACAATGATAAATGACGTCACACAAATTGTTTGTCATTTTGAAGGAAAGTTTCGATCGAATAGCATAAAGAGAGATCTCAAAATCGCGGATTACTGGTTGGAAGAGCAAAAAAGAAACCAGACTTTATATCCTACATGCCATCGCACTCTGCCCACTAAGTTCAATATTACTATTATTTTACAAAGAGCAATGGCGTCACACAATTGCTAGATGCTTGGAAGTGCAGTTGAGCTCCAACAGCATAAACAGTGGTTTAATAGTCGTGGAGCACTGATTCAGACAAGAAAAAACGACTAGATTTCATACCCTACCACACTCTACCCATTAAGCTCAATCTTGCCATAATGTTACTATAAAAAATGACGTCACGCAATTATTAGACGCTTGGAAGAGAAATTTCGGTCCCAAGGCATAAACAATGATCTAAACATCCTAGGACACTTGTTTTGGGGCCAGAAAAGAAACCCTCGATTTCATATCCTAGACATGACGGTATACCCACTATATCTCAATATTGGAATTATTTTACAATGATAAATGACGTCACACAATTCTTTATTATTTGGAAGGAAATTTCGCTCCAATAGCATAAAGAGAGATCTCAAAATCGCGGTTTACTGGTTGGAACGGGAAAAAGAACCCAGACTTTATATCCTACAGGCCATCGCACTGTACCCAATAAGTTCAATATTACTATTATTTTACAATGAGAAATGACGTCACACAATTGTTAGACGTTTGGAAGTGGAGTTGAACTCCAACAGCATAAAGAGTGGTTTAATAGTCGTGCAACACTGGGCCAGAGAAGAAAAAACGACTAGATTTCATACCCTACCACACTCTACCCATTAAGCCCAATCTTGCCATAATGTTACTATGAAAAATGACGTCACGCAATTATTAGACGTTTGCAGGAGAAAGTTGGCTCCCAAGGCATAAACAATGATCTAAGAATCCTAGGACACTGGTTTTGGGGCGAGAAAAGAAACCCTCGATTTCATATCCTAAACGACATGACGGTCTACCCACTAAGTCTCAATATTGCCATTATTTTACAATGATAAATGACGTCACACAATTGTTTGTCACTTGGAAGGGAAGTTTCGCTCCAGTAGCATAAAAAGAGATCTAAAAATCGCGGGTTACTGGTTGGAACAGCAAGAAAGAACCCAAACTTTATATCCTACATGCATTCGCACTCTACGCACTAAGTTCGATATTACTATTATTTTACAATGAGAAACGACGTCACACAATTGATAGACGTTTGGAAGTGCAGTTTAGCTACAAGAGCATAAACAGTGGTTTACTAGTCGTGCAAGACTGGTTCAGACAAGAAAAAACTACTAGATTTCATACCCTACCACACTATACCCATTAAGCTCAATCTTGCCATAATGTTACTATGAAAAATGACGTTACACAATTATTAGACGCTTGGAAGTGCAGTTGAACTCCAACAGCATAAAGAGTGGTTTAATAGTCGTGGGGCACTGTTTCAGACAAGAAAAACGACTAGATTTCATACCCTACTACACTCTCCCACATAGCTCAATCTTGCCCTTATGTTACTATGAGAAATGACGTCACCAAATTATTAGACACCTGGAAACGAAATTTGGCTCCCAAGGTATTAACAATGTCTAAGAATCTTAGGACACTGGTTTTGGGGCGAGAAAAGAAACCCTCAACTTCATATCTTAAACGACATGACGCACTACCCACTAAGTCTCTATAATGGGATTATTTTACAATGATCACTGACGTCACACAATTGTTTCTCACTTGGAAGGGAAGTTTCGCTCCAATAGCATCAAGAGCGATCTCAAAATTGCGGGTTACTGGTTGGAACGGCATAAAAGACCCTCGACTTTATATCCTACATGCCATCGCACTCTACCAACTAAGCTCAATATTACTATTATTTTATAATGAGAAATGACGTCACACAATTGTTTGTCATTTGGAAGGAAAGTTTCGCTCCAATAGCATAACGAGCGATCTGAAAATCGCGGGTTACTGGTTGGAATGGCAAAAAAGACCCTCGACTTTATATCCTACATGACATCGTGCTATAACCACTAAGTCTCAATATTGGCATTATTTTACAATGATAAATGACGTCACACAATTATTAGACGCTTGGAAGTGCAGTTGAACTCCAACAGCATAAACAGTGGTTTAATAGTCGTGGAGCACTGTTTCAGAGAAAAAAAACGACTAGATTTCATACCCTACTACACTCTCCCACATAGATCAATCTTGCCCTTATGTTACTATGAGAAATGACGTCACGCCATTATTAGACGCTTGGAAGAGAAATGTCAGTCCCAAGGCATAAACAATGACCTAAACATCCTAGGACACTGGTTTTGGGGCGAGAAAAGAAACCCTCGATTTCATATCCTAGAGATGACGGTCTACCCACTAAGTCTCAATATTGCCATTATTTTACAATGATCACTGACGTCACACAATTGTTTCTGACTTGGAAGGGAAGTTTCGCTCCAATAGCATCAAGAGCGATCTCAAAATTGCGGGTTACTGGTTGGAACGGCAAAAAAGACACTCGACTTTATATCCTACGTGACACCGCGCTATAACCACTAAATCTTAATATTGGAATTATTTTACAATGATCAGTGACGTCACACAATTGTTTCTCACTTGGAAGGGAAGTTTCGGTCCAATAAGCATCAAGAGCGATCTCAAAATTGCGGGTTACTGGTTGGAACGGCAAAAAAGACCCTCGACTCTACCCACTAATTTCAATATTGCTATTATTTTACAATGTGAAATGACGTCAGGTAATTATTAGATGCTTTTAAGCGAACTTTGACTCCGAAGGCATAAACAATGATCTAAGAATCCTAGGACACTGGTTTTGGGGCGAGAAAAGAAACCCTCGATTTCATATCCTAAACGACATGACGCTCTACCCACTAAGGTCTCACTACACAGATCACTTCCGGGTGAGAGTTCATTCATCACGGTCCACTATAGTTCCTAATTGTGACACATGTTATGGTTCACATATTCACTTCTAGGAAATGGTGAAGAATTAAAACAATATGTATGTTTAATGGTAAGCCTTCTGGCTGTATTTTGCCCATGTTATTTTGTAATATTGTGCATCGACCTTTTGGGACATGGGTATATAGCGCACGTGACAGCCGGAGTGAATCGATTAATGAACCACCTGTTCGGACCGGTACTACAGCCAGATGCGGTCATATAGCAAAAGACTGAGACGGAAATGTTCTCAATTTTGCAGTGAAAATAAATGCTTATATAATGTATGTTCGCAATGGTGTATGTTGTTGGTGCCAACGAGAACCCGTTCTATGGGCAATCTTCACTTGAAGTTGGGCAGTTTAACATGGGTTTCAATGGCAGATGACATCTGTGTAGTGAGACCATAATGTAAAACATTAAATTACTGTTTATCCCAAAATATATAACTTTAGCAAGCCAAAATGAAAATGTACAAGTGTAGCATCCTTATAAAAGGTAATTACATCGATGTTGATTTCAGCCAAGTTTATGGGGGCCCTGTTTGGGTAAATATTGCAAACATGTCAATTTTATTTATTTTTATTATTTTTATTTTTATTTTATTTTTATTTTTTAGGGGTGTGTTTGTCAAAATGTATATTCTAGTGTTCTTACTTGTAATAAATAAATTAATCTGAGTGTCTAACACTGAGTTTCTCATTGTAAAAGGTCAAAATTCAAGGTCACAAGGTCAATATCCAAATTCACCCTAATTTCTGTGATTTTGTGCATAATGATTTTTTTCAAATGTACAGTCATAATGACAAACAGTTTTGATGGTATTGTGAATATATAACATAGTTTTCTACTATGAAAGTAGAATTTGTGTCTGCCATTAACAATATGTGGATCTTCATGCTGAAATATACAGAAAAAAACAGGATTTCAACACTTCATTATGAAACAATTGTTGCCCATAGCAACAATTGATGGAAACTAATATTTTTAATGAACTAACTAGATAATTATCTTCTTTGTATGTTCCCCATATCAGAACTACCAACAAGGTCATACATTACCATATAGTGGCTGCTTGTTTGATGGCCATTTATTGTGTGGATGACCAAGGAGTAACAATGTGATATGAAGTTTTATTGGATGGTATGGTACATCTATCTTTTGGTGTATTGGTTAGAGTTCATAAGTTACACGGCTCTAGTATAGCTTTTCATGGTGTAAATGACCCAAATTATCAAACTGACTTCAAACCAAGTTTGACAAAATTGGTCACTAGACTTTAAGGTCTCACTACACAGATCACTTCCGGGTGAGAGTTCATTCATCACGGTCCACTATAGTTCCTAATTGTGACACATGTTATGGTTCACATATTCACTTCTAGGAAATGGTGAAGAATTAAAACAATATGTATGTTTAATGGTAAGCCTTCTGGCTGTATTTTGCCCATGTTATTTTGTAATATTGTGCATCGACCTTTTGGGACATGGGTATATAGCGCACGTGACAGCCGGAGTGAATCGATTAATGAACCACCTGTTCGGACCGGTACTACAGCCAGATGCGGTCATATAGCAAAAGACTGAGACGGAAATGTTCTCAATTTTGCAGTGAAAATAAATGCTTATATAATGTATGTTCGCAATGGTGTATGTTGTTAGTGCCAACGAGAACCCGTTCTATGGGCAATCTTCACTTGAAGTTGGGCAGTTTAACATGGGTTTCAATGGCAGATGACATCTGTGTAGTGAGACCTAAGTCTCAATATTGCCATTATTTTACAATGATAAATGACGTCACACAATTTTTTCTCGGTTAGAAGGGAAATTTGGCTACATTAGCGTAAAGAGCGACTTGAAAATCTCGGGTTACTTGCAATTTAGCTCCAACAGCATAAACAGTGGTTTAATAGTCGTGCAACACTGGTTTAGACAAGAAAAAAGGACTAGATTTTATACCATACTACATTCTCCCACTAAGCTCAATCTTGAATTATAATACTATGAGAAATGACGTCACGCAATTATTAGACACTTGGAAATGAAATTTGGCTCCCAAGGCATAAACTATAATCTAAGAATCCTAGGACACTGGTTTTGGGGCGAGTAAACAAACCCTCGACTTCATATCCTAAACGAGATGACGCTATACCCGCTAAGTCTAAATATTGCCATTATTTTACAATGATAAATGACGTCACTCAATTGTTTGTCACTTGCAAGGAAAGTTTCGGTCCAATAGCATAAAGAGCGATATCAATGGATAGGGACCACTAACACGGGGTCTCCTCCACTGTATAAATATCAAAATCCTTTCCGGAAGTCATTATATGAGGCAATTACCGTCATAAAAGAACGCACTATAGTGGTGAAATCATTGATATACGTGTACTGAACTCTACTTCATCCCACCCTTTCAAAGAAAATGTTTACATATAAAGGAAAATTTATGTATCGTATGTACGCAGTGCGGGGGCGAATTATAGGCACATTTATTTTAGTCCTTGACCCAAATAATTGCTGAATAAGTGACAAAAGTAATTTTTGGGCTGAATTTTCGAAAATGTATTTTTGTCGAACGGTGAGTCATAAGTAGTCGAATAAACAAAGTGTTTGGTACATAATGTGTTGGGACCACTCACACAGGGCCTCCTCCACTCTATAAATATCAGAACCCTTTCATGAAGTCAGTATATGAGGCAATTACCGGCATATAAGAACGCACTATAGTGCTGAAAGCATGGATATATGTGTTCTGACATCTACTTCACCCCACCCTTCAAACAAAATGTGTACATCTGAAGGCAAATGTATGTATCGTATCTACGACCTGCGTGGGTGTATTATAGGCAAATTGATTTTAGTTCTTGACCCAAATAATTGCTGAACAAGTGAAAATGTAATTTTGGGGCCAAATTTTCCAAAATTGATTTTTGCCGAACGGTGAGTCATAAGTAGTCGAATAAACAAAGTTTTTGGTACATTATGGATTGGGACCACTCACACAGGGGCTCCTCCACTCTATAAATAACAGAACCCTTTACGGAAGTCAGTATATGAGGCAATTACCGTCATATAATAACGCATTATAGTGGTGAAATCATTGATATACGTGTACTGAACTCTACTTCACCCCACCCCTTCAAAGAAAATGTGTACATCTAAAGGAAAATGTATGTATCGTATGTACGCACTGCGTGGGCGAAAAATAGGCACATTTATTTTAGTCCTTGTCCCAAACAATTGCTGAATAAGTGAAAAAAGTAATTTTGGGTCCGAATTTCCCAAAATTGATTTTTGTCGAACGGTGAGTCATAAGTAGTCGAATAAAGAAAGTTTTTGGTACATTATGGATAGGGACCACTAACACAGGGTCTCCTCCACTCTATAAATATCAGAACCCTTTCATGAAGTCAGTATATGGGGCAATTACCGGCAGGTAGGAACGCACTGTAGTGCTGAAAGCATGGATATACGTGTTCTGACATCTACTTCACCCCACCCCTTGAAGCAAAATGTGTAGATCTAAAGCGAAATGTATGTATCGTATGTACGACCTGCGTGGGCGAATTATAGGCACATTTATTTTAGTTCTTGACCCAAATAATTGCTGAATAAGTGACAAAAGTAATTTTGGGGCCGAATTTTCCAAAATTGATTTTTGTCGAACGGTGAGTCATAAGTAGTCGAATAAAGAAAGTTTTTGGTACATAATGGATTGGGACCAGTCACACAGGGTCTCCTCCACTCTATAAATATCAGAACCCTTTCATGAAGTCAGTATATGAGGCAATTACCGACATATAAGAACGCACTACATTTGTGAAATCATTGATATATGTGTACTGAACTCTACTTCACTCCACCCATTCAAAGAAAATGTGTACATCTAAAGGGAAATGTATGTATCGTATGTACGCACTGCGTGGGTGAAATATAGGCACATTTATTTTAGTCCTTGACCCAAATAATTGCTGAATAAGTGAAAAAGTAATTTTGGGGCCGAAATTTCCAAAATTGATTTTTGCCGAACGGTGAGTCATAAGTAGTCGAATAAAGAAAGTTTTTAGTACATTATGGATTGGGACCATTCACACAGGTCTCCTCCACTCTATAAATATCAGAACCCTTTCCTGAAGTCAGTATATGAGGCAATTACCGGCATATAAGAACGCACTATAGTGCTGAAAGCATGGATATATGTATTCTGACATCTAGTTCACCCCACCCTTCAAACAAAATGTGTACATCTGAAGGCAAATGTATGTATCGTATGTACGACCTGCGTGGGTGAATTATAGGCACATTTATTTTAGTTCTTGACCCAAATAATTGCTGAACAAGTGAAAAAAGTAATTTTGGGGCCGAATTTTCCAAAATTGATTTTTGCCGAACGGTGAGTCATAAGTAGTCGAATAAAGAAAGTTTTTGGTACATTATGGATTGGGACCACTCACACAGGGTCTCCTCCACTCTATAAATATCAGAACCCTTTCCGGAAGTCAGTATATGAGGCAATTACGGTCATATAAGAACGCATTATAGTGGTGAAATCATTGCTATACGTGTACTGAACTCTACTTCACCCCACCCCTTCAAACAAAATGTGTACATCTAAAGGAAAATGTATGTATCGTATGTACGCACTGCGTGGGCGAATTATAGGCACATTTATTTTAGTCCTTGACCCAAATAATTGCTGAATAAGTGAAAAAAGTAATTTTGGGTCTGAATTTTCCAAAATTGATTTTTGTCGAACGGTGAGTCATAAGTAGTCGAATAAAGAAAGTTTTTGGTACATAATGGATTGGGACCACTCACACAGGGTCTCCTCCACTCTATAAATATCAGAACCCTTTCATGAAGTCAGTATATGAGGCAATTACCGGCATATAAGAACGCACTGTAGTGCTGAAAGCATGGATATACGTGTTCTGACATCTACTTCACCCCACCCCTTGAAGCAAAATGTGTAGATCTAAAGCGAAATGTATGTATCGTATGTACGACCTGCGTGGGCGAATTATAGGCACATTTATTTTAGTCCTTGACCCAAATAATTGCTGAATAAGTGACAAAAGTAATTTTGAAAGTAATTTTGGAACGAATTTTCCAAAATTGATTTTTGTCGAACGGTGAGTCATAAGTAGTCGAATAAAGAAAGTTTTTGGTACATAATGGATTGGGACCAGTCACACAGGGTCTCCTCCACTCTATAAATATCAAAACCCTTTCATGAAGTCAGTATATGAGGCAATTATCGGCATATAAGAAAGCACTGTAGTGCTGAAAGCATTGATAGTCCTTGACCCAAATAATTGCTGAATAAGTGACAGAAGTAATTTTGGGGCCGAATTTTCCAAAATTGATTTTTGCTGAACTGTGAGTCATAAGTAGTCGAATAAACAAAGTTTTTGGTACATTATGGATTGGGACCACTCACACAGGGGCTCCTCCACTCTATAAATAACAGAACCCTTTACGGAAGTCAGTATATGAGGCAATTACCGTCATATAATAACGCATTATAGTGGTGAAATCATTGATATACGTGTACTGAACTCTACTTCACCCCACCCCTTCAAAGAAAATGTGTACATCTAAAGGAAAATGTATGTATCGTATGTACGCACTGCGTGGGCGAAAAATAGGCACATTTATTTTAGTCCTTGTCCCAAATAATTGCTGAATAAGTGAAAAAAGTAATTTTGGGTCCGAATTTTCCAAAATTGATTTTTGTCGAACGGTGAGTCATAAGTAGTCGAATAAAGAAAGTTTTTGGTACATTATGGATAGGGACCACTAACACAGGGTCTCCTCCACTCTATAAATATCAGAACCCTTTCATGAAGTCAGTATATGGGGCAATTACCGGCAGGTAGGAACGCACTGTAGTGCTGAAAGCATGGATATACGTGTTCTGACATCTACTTCACCCCACCCCTTGAAGCAAAATGTGTAGATCTAAAGCGAAATGTATGTATCGTATGTACGACCTGCGTGGGCGAATTATAGGCACATTTATTTTAGTCCTTGACCGAAATAATTGCTGAAAAAGTGAAAAAAATAATTTTGGGGCCGAAATTTGCAAAATTGATTTTTTTCGAACGGTGAGTCATAAGTACTCGAATAAAGAAGGTTTTTGGTACATTATGGATTGGGACCACTCACACAGGGTCTCCTCCACTCTATAAATATCAGAACCCTTTCCTGAAGTCAGTATATGAGGCAATTACCGGCATATAAGAACGCACTATAGTGCTGAAAGCATGGATATATGTATTCTGACATCTAGTTCACCCCACCCTTCAAACAAAATGTGTACATCTGAAGGCAAATGTATGTATCGTATGTACGACCTGCGTGGGTGTATTATAGGCAAATTGATTTTAGTTCTTGACCCAAATAATTGCTGAACAAGTGAAAATGTAATTTTGGGGCCAAATTTTCCAAAATTGATTTTTGCCGAACGGTGAGTCATAAGTAGTCGAATAAAGAAAGTTTTTGGTACATTATGGATTGGGACCACTAACACAGGGTCTCCTCCACTCTATAAATATCAGAACCCTTTCCGGAAGTCAGTATATGAGGCAATTACCGTCATAAAAGAACGCACTATAGTGGTGAAATCATTGATATACGTGTACTGAACTCTACTTCATCCCACCCTTTCAAAGAATTTTTTACATCTAAAGGAAAATTTATGTATCGTATGTACGCAGTGCGGGGGGCGAATTATAGGCACATTTATTTTAGTCCTTGACCCAAATAATTGCTGAATAAGTGACAAAAGTAATTTTGGGGACGAATTTTCCAAAATTGATTTTTGTCGAACGGTGAGTCATAAGTAGTCGAATAAAGAAAGTTTTTGGTACATAATGGATTGGGACCAGTCACACAGGGTCTCCTCCACTCTATAAATATCAAAACCCTTTCATGAAGTCAGTATATGAGGCAATTATCGGCATATAAGAAAGCACTGTAGTGCTGAAAGCATTGATAGTCCTTGACCCAAATAATTGCTGAATAAGTGACAGAAGTAATTTTGGGGCCGAATTTTCCAAAATTGATTTTTGCTGAACTGTGAGTCATAAGTAGTCGAATAAACAAAGTTTTTGGTACATTATGGATTGGGACCACTCACACAGGGGCTCCTCCACTCTATAAATAACAGAACCCTTTACGGAAGTCAGTATATGAGGCAATTACGGTCATATAAGAACGCATTATAGTGGTGAAATCATTGATATACGTGTACTGAACTCTACTTCACCCCACCCCTTCAAAGAAAATGTGTACATCTAAAGGAAAATGTATGTATCGTATGTAGGCACTGCGTGGGCGAAAAATAGGCACATTTATTTTAGACCTTGACCCAAATAATTGCTGAATAAGTGAAAATAGTAAATTTGGGGCAGAAATTTCCAAAATTGATTTTTGCCGAACGGTGAGTCATAAGTAGTCGAATAAAGAAAGTTTTTGGTACATTATGGATTGGGACCACTCACACAGGGTCTCCTCCACTCTATAAATATCAGAACCCTTTCATGAAGTCAGTATATGGGGCAATTACCGGCAGGTAGGAACGCACTGTAGTGCTGAAAGCATGGATATACGTGTTCTGACATCTACTTCACCCCACCCCTTGAAGCAAAATGTGTAGATCTAAAGCGAAATGTATGTATCGTATGTACGACCTGCGTGGGCGAATTATAGGCACATTTATTTTAGTTCTTGACCCAAATAATTGCTGAATAAGTGAAAAAAGTAATTTTGGGGCCGAATTTTCCAAAATTGATTTTTGTCGAACGGTGAGTCATAAGTAGTCGAATAAAGAAAGTTTTTGGTACATTATGGATTGGGACCACTCACACAGGGTCTCCTCCACTCTATAAATATCAGAACCCTTTACGGAAGTCAGTATATGAGGCAATTACCGGCATATAAGAACGCACTGTAGTGCTGAAAGCATTGATATACGTGTACTGAACTCTACTTCACCCACACCCTTCAAAGAAAATGTGTACATCTAAAGGAAAATGTATGTATCGTATGTACGACCTGCGTGGGCGAAATTATAGGCACATTTATTTTAGTCCTTGACCCAAATAATTGCTGAATAAGTGAAAAAAGTAATTTTGGGGCCGAATTTTCCAAAATTGATTTTTGTCGAACGGTGAGTCATAAGTAGTCGAATAAAGAAAGTTTTTGGTACATTATGGATTGGGACCACTCACACAGGGTCTCCTCCACTCTATAAATATCAGAACCCTTTCATGAAGTCAGTATATGAGGCAATTACCGGCATATAAGAACGCACTGTAGTGCTGAAAGCATTGATATACGTGTTCTGACATCTACTTCACCCCACCCCTTCAAGCAAAATGTGTACATCTAAAGGCAAATGTATGTATCGTATGTACGACCTGCGTGGGCGAATTATAGGCACATTTATTTTAGTTCTTGACCCAAATAATTGCTGAACAAGTGAAAAAGTAATTTTGGGGCCGAATTTTCCAAAATTGATTTTTGCCGAACGGTGAGTCATAAGTAGTCGAATAAAGAAAGTTTTTGGTACATAATGGATAGGGACCACTAACACGGGGTCTCCTCCACTGTATAAATATCAGAACCCTTTACGGAAGTCAGTATATGAGGCAATTACCGTCATATAAGAACGCACTATAGTGGTGAAATCATTGATATACGTGTACTGAACTCTACTTCACCCCACCCCTTCAAAGAAAATGTGTACATCTAAAGGAAAATGTATGTATCGTATGTACGCACTGCGTGGGCGAAAAATAGGCACATTTATTTTAGTCCTTGTCCCAAATAATTGCTGAATAAGTGACAAAAGTAATTTTGGGGCCGAATTTTCCAAAATTGATTTTTGTCGAACGGTGAGTCATAAGTAGTCGAATAAAGAAAGTTTTTGGTACATTATGGATTGGGACCACTCACACAGGGTCTCCTCCACTCTATAAATATCAGAACCCTTTCATGAAGTCAGTATATGAGGCAATTACCGGCATATAAGAACGCACTATAGTGCTGAAAGCATTGATATACGTGTACTGACACTCTACTTCACCCCACCCCTTCAAACAAAATGTGTACATCTAAAGGCAAATGTATGTATCGTATGTACGACCTGCGTGGGGCGAATTATAGGCACATTGATTTTAGTCCTTGACCCAAATAATTGCTGAATAAGTGAAAAAAGTAATTTTGGGGCCGAATTTTCCAAAATTGATTTTTGCCGAACGGTGAGTCATAAGTAGTCGAATAAAGAAAGTTTTTGGTACATTATGGATTGGGACCACTCACACAGGGTCTCCTCCACTCTATAAATATCAGAACCCTTTACGGAAGTCAGTATATGAGGCAATTACCGTCATATAAGAACGCACTATAGTGGTGAAATCATTGATATACGTGTACTGACATCTACTTCACCCCACCCCTTCAAAGAAAATGTGTACATCTAAAGGAAAATGTATGTATCGTATGTACGCACCTGCGTGGGCGAATTATAGGCACATTTATTTTAGTCCTTGACCCAAATAATTGCTGAATAAGTGAAAAAAGTAATTTTGGGGCCGAATTTTCCAAAATTGATTTTTGTCGAACGGTGAGTCATAAGTAGTCGAATAAAGAAAGTTTTTGGTACATTATGGATTGGGACCACTCACACAGGGTCTCCTCCACTCTATAAATATCAGAACCCTTTCATGAAGTCAGTATATGAGGCAATTACCGGCATATAAGAACGCACTGTAGTGCTGAAATCATTGATATACGTGTACTGAACTCTACTTCACCCCACCCCTTCAAGCAAAATGTGTACATCTAAAGGAAATGTATGTATCGTATGTACGACCTGCGTGGGCGAATTATAGGCACATTTATTTTAGTCCTTGACCCAAATAATTGCTGAATAAGTGAAAAAAGTAATTTTGGGGCCGAATTTTCCAAAATTGATTTTTGTCGAACGGTGAGTCATAAGTAGTCGAATAAAGAAAGTTTTTGGTACATAATGGATTGGGACCACTCACACAGGGTCTCCTCCACTCTATAAATATCAGAACCCTTTCAGGAAGTCAGTATATGAGGCAATTACCGTCATATAAGAACGCACTATAGTGGTGAAATCATTGATATACGTGTACTGAACTCTACTTCACCCCACCCCTTCAAAGAAAATGTGTACATCTAAAGGAAAATGTATGTATCGTATGTACGCCTGCGTGGGCGAATTATAGGCACATTTATTTTAGTCCTTGACCCAAATAATTGCTGAATAAGTGAAAAAGTAATTTTGGGGCCGAATTTTCCAAAATTGATTTTTGTCGAACGGTGAGTCATAAGTAGTCGAATAAAGAAAGTTTTTGGTACATAATGGATTGGGACCACTCACACAGGGTCTCCTCCACTCTATAAATATCAGAACCCTTTACGGAAGTCAGTATATGAGGCAATTACCGTCATATAAGAACGCACTATAGTGGTGAAATCATTGATATACGTGTACTGAACTCTACTTCACCCCACCCCTTCAAAGAAAATGTGTACATCTAAAGGAAAATGTATGTATCGTATGTACGCACTGCGTGGGCGAAAAATAGGCACATTTATTTTAGTCCTTGTCCCAAATAATTGCTGAATAAGTGAAAAAAGTAATTTTGGGTCCGAATTTTCCAAAATTGATTTTTGTCGAACGGTGAGTCATAAGTACTCGAATAAAGAAGGTTTTTGGTACATTATGAATTGGGACCACTCACACAGGGTCTCCTCCACTCTATAAATATCAGAACCCTTTCCTGAAGTCAGTATTTGAGGCAATTACCGGCATATAAGAACGCACTATAGTGCTGAAAGCATGGATATATGTATACTGACATCTACTTCACCCCACCCCTTCAAGCAAAATGTGTACATCTAAAGCGAAATGTATGTATCGTATGTACGACCTGCGTGGGCGAATTATAGGCACATTTATTTTAGTTCTTGACCCAAATAATTGCTGAATAAGTGAAAAAAGTAATTTTGGGGCCGAATTTTCCAAAATTGATTTTTGCCGAACGGTGAGTCATAAGTAGTCGAATAAAGAAAGTTTTTGGTACATTATGGATTGGGACCACTCACACAGGGTCTCCTCCACTCTATAAATATCAGAACCCTTTCATGAAGTCAGTATATGAGGCAATTACCGGCATATAAGAACGCACTATAGTGGTGAAATCATTGATATACGTGTACTGAACTCTACTTCACCCCACCCCTTCAAACAAAATGTGTACATCTAAAGGAAAATGTATGTATCGTATGTACGACCTGCGTGGGCGAATTATAGGCACATTTATTTTAGTCCTTGACCCAAATAATTGCTGAATAAGTGAAAAAAGTAATTTTGGGGCCGAATTTTCCAAAATTGATTTTTGTCGAACGGTGAGTCATAAGTAGTCGAATAAAGAAAGTTTTTGGTACATTATGGATTGGGACCACTCACACAGGGTCTCCTCCACTCTATAAATATCAGAACCCTTTCCGGAAGTCAGTATATGAGGCAATTACCGTCATATAAGAACGCACTATAGTGGTGAAATCATTGATATACGTGTACTGAACTCTACTTCACCCCACCCCTTCAAAGAAAATGTGTACATCTAAAGGAAAATGTATGTATCGTATGTACGACCTGCGTGGGCGAATTATAGGCACATTTATTTTAGTCCTTGACCCAAATAATTGCTGAATAAGTGAAAAAAGTAATTTTGGGGCCGAATTTTCCAAAATTGATTTTTGTCGAACGGTGAGTCATAAGTAGTCGAATAAAGAAAGTTTTTGGTACATAATGGATTGGGACCACTCACACAGGGTCTCCTCCACTCTATAAATATCAGAACCCTTTCATGAAGTCAGTATATGAGGCAATTACCGGCATATAAGAACGCACTATAGTGCTGAAAGCATTGATATACGTGTACTGACATCTACTTCACCCCACCCCTTCAAACAAAATGTGTACATCTAAAGGAAAATGTATGTATCGTATGTACGACTGCGTGGGCGAATTATAGGCACATTTTATTTTAGTCCTTGACCCAAATAATTGCTGAATAAGTGAAAAAAGTAATTTTGGGGCCGAATTTTCCAAAATTGATTTTTGCCGAACGGTGAGTCATAAGTAGTCGAATAAAGAAAGTTTTTGGTACATTATGGATTGGGACCACTCACACAGGGTCTCCTCCACTCTATAAATATCAGAACCCTTTACGGAAGTCAGTATATGAGGCAATTACCGTCATATAAAGAACGCACTATAGTGGTGAAATCATTGATATACGTGTACTGAACTCTACTTCACCCCACCCCTTCAAAGAAAATGTGTACATCTAAAGGAAAATGTATGTATCGTATGTACGCACTGCGTGGGCGAATTATAGGCACATTTATTTTAGTCCTTGACCCAAATAATTGCTGAATAAGTGAAAAAAGTAATTTTGGGGCCGAATTTTCGAAAATTGATTTTTGCCGAACGGTGAGTCATAAGTAGTCGAATAAAGAAAGTTTTTGGTACATAATGGATTGGGACCACTCACACAGGGTCTCCTCCACTCTATAAATATCAGAACCCTTTCATGAAGTCAGTATATGAGGCAATTACCGGCATATAAGAACGCACTGTAGTGCTGAAAGCATGGATATACGTGTTCTGACATCTACTTCACCCCACCCCTTGAAGCAAAATGTGTAGATCTAAAGCGAAATGTATGTATCGTATGTACGACCTGCGTGGGCGAATTATAGGCACATTTATTTTAGTTCTTGACCCAAATAATAGCTGAATAAGTGAAAAAAGTAATTTTGGGTCCGAATTTTCCAAAATTGATTTTTGTCGAACGGTGAGTCATAAGTAGTCGAATAAAGAAAGTTTTTGGTACATAATGGATTGGGACCACTGACACAGGGTCTCCTCCACTCTATAAATATCAGAACCCTTTCCGGAAGTCAGTATATGAGGCAATTACCGTCATATAAGAACGCATTATAGTGGTGAAATCATTGATATACGTGTACTGAACTCTACTTCACCCCACCCCTTCAAAGAAAATGTGTACATCTAAAGGAAAATGTATGTATCGTATGTACGACCTGCGTGGGCGAATTATAGGCACATTTATTTTAGTCCTTGACCCAAATAATTGCTGAATAAGTGAAAAAAGTAATTTTGGGGCCGAATTTTCCAAAATTGATTTTTGTCGAACGGTGAGTCATAAGTAGTCGAATAAAGAAAGTTTTTGGTACATTATGGATTGGGACCACTCACACAGGGTCTCCTCCACTCTATAAATATCAGAACCCTTTACGGAAGTCAGTATATGAGGCAATTACCGTCATATAAGAACGCACTATAGTGGTGAAATCATTGATATACGTGTACTGAACTCTACTTCACCCCACCCCTTCAAAGAAAATGTGTACATCTAAAGGAAAATGTATGTATCGTATGTACGACCTGCGTGGGCGAATTATAGGCACATTTATTTTAGTCCTTGACCCAAATAATTGCTGAATAAGTGAAAAAAGTAATTTTGGGTCCGAATTTCCCAAAATTGATTTTTGTCGAACGGTGAGTCATAAGTAGTCGAATAAAGAAAGTTTTTGGTACATTATGGATTGGGACCACTCACACAGGGTCTCCTCCACTCTATAAATATCAGAACCCTTTCATGAAGTCAGTATATGAGGCAATTACCGGCATATAAGAACGCACTATAGTGCTGAAATCATTGATATACGTGTACTGAACTCTACTTCACCCCACCCCTTCAAAGCAAAATGTGTACATCTAAAGGAAAATGTATGTATCGTATGTACGACCTGCGTGGGCGAATTATAGGCACATTTATTTTAGTCCTTGACCCAAATAATTGCTGAATAAGTGAAAAAAGTAATTTTGGGGCCGAATTTTCCAAAATTGATTTTTGTCGAACGGTGAGTCATAAGTAGTCGAATAAAGAAAGTTTTTGGTACATAATGGATTGGGACCACTCACACAGGGTCTCCTCCACTCTATAAATATCAGAACCCTTTCATGAAGTCAGTATATGAGGCAATTACCGGCATATAAGAACGCACTATAGTGGTGAAATCTGATATACGTGTACTGAACTCTACTTCACCCCACCCCTTCAAAGCAAAATGTGTACATCTAAAGGAAAATGTATGTATCGTATGTAGGACCTGCGTGGGCGAATTATAGGCACATTTATTTTAGTTCTTGACCCAAATAATTGCTGAATAAGTGACAAAAGTAATTTTGAGGCCGAATTTTCCAAAATTGATTTTTGTCGAACGGTGAGTCATAAGTAGTCGAATAAAGAAAGTTTTTGGTACATAATGGATTGGGACCAGTCACACAGGGTCTCCTCCACTCTATAAATATCAGAACCCTTTCCGGAAGTCAGTATATGAGGCAATTACGGTCATATAAGAACGCATTATAGTGGTGAAATCATTGCTATACGTGTACTGAACTCTACTTCACCCCACCCCTTCAAAGAAAATGTGTACATCTAAAGGAAAATGTATGTATCGTATGTAGGCACTGCGTGGGCGAAAAATAGGCACATTTATTTTAGACCTTGACCCAAATAATTGCTGAATAAGTGAAAAAAGTAAATTTGGGGCCGAAATTTCCAAAATTGATTTTTGCCGAACGGTGAGTCATAAGTAGTCGAATAAAGAAAGTTTTTAGTACATTATGGATTGGGACCATTCACACAGGGTCTCCTCCACTCTATAAATATCAGAACCCTTTCCTGAAGTCAGTATATGAGGCAATTACCGGCATATAAGAACGCATTATAGTGGTGAAATCATTGCTATACGTGTACTGAACTCTACTTCACCCCACCCCTTCAAAGAAAATGTGTACATCTGAAGGCAAATGTATGTATCGTATGTACGACCTGCGTGGGTGTATTATAGGCAAATTGATTTTAGTTCTTGACCCAAATAATTGCTGAATAAGAGAAAAAAGTAAATTTGGGGTCGAAATTTCCAAAATTGATTTTTGCCGAACGGTGAGTCATAAGTAGTCGAATAAAGAAAGTTTTTAGTGCATTATGGATTGGGACCATTCACACAGGGTCTCCTCCACTCTATAAATATCAGAACCCTTTCCTGAAGTCAGTATATGAGGCAATTACCGGCATATAAGAACGCACTATAGTGCTGAAAGCATGGATATACGTGTACTGAACTCTACTTCACCCCACCCCTTCAAAGCAAAATGTGTACATCTAAAGGAAAATGTATGTATCGTATGTACGACCTGCGTGGGCGAATTATAGGCACATTTATTTTAGTCCTTGACCCAAATAATTGCTGAATAAGTGAAAAAAGTAATTTTGGGGCCGAATTTTCCAAAATTGATTTTTGTCGAACGGTGAGTCATAAGTAGTCGAATAAAGAAAGTTTTTGGTACATAATGGATTGGGACCACTCACACAGGGTCTCCTCCACTCTATAAATATCAGAACCCTTTACGGAAGTCAGTATATGAGGCAATTACCGTCATATAAGAACGCACTGTAGTGGTGAAATCATTGATATACGTGTACTGAACTCTACTTCACCCCACCCCTTCAAGCAAAATGTGTACATCTAAAGGAAAATGTATGTATCGTATGTACGACCTGCGTGGGCGAATTATAGGCACATTTATTTTAGTCCTTGACCCAAATAATTGCTGAATAAGTGAAAAAAGTAATTTTGGGGCCGAATTTTCCAAAATTGATTTTTGTCGAACGGTGAGTCATAAGTAGTCGAATAAAGAAAGTTTTTGGTACATTATGGATTGGGACCACTCACACAGGGTCTCCTCCACTCTATAAATATCAGAACCCTTTCCGGAAGTCAGTATATGAGGCAATTACCGGCATATAAGGAACGCACTATAGTGGTGAAATCATTGATATACGTGTACTGAACTCTACTTCACCCCACCCCTTCAAAGAAAATGTGTACATCTAAAGCGAAATGTATGTATCGTATGTACGACCTGCGTGGGCGAATTATAGGCACATTTATTTTAGTTCTTGACCCAAATAATTGCTGAATAAGTGACAAAAGTAATTTTGGGGCCGAATTTTCCAAAATTGATTTTTGTCGAACGGTGAGTCATAAGTAGTCGAATAAAGAAAGTTTTTGGTACATAATGGATTGGGACCAGTAACAGAGGGTCTCCTCCACTCTATAAATATCAAAACCCTTTCATGAAGTCAGTATATGAGGCAATTATCGGCATATAAGAAAGCAATGTAGTGCTGAAAGCATTGATAGTCCTTGACCCAAATAATTGCTGAATAAGTGACAGAAGTAATTTTGGGGCCGAATTTTCCAAAATTGATTTTTGCTGAACTGTGAGTCATAAGTAGTCGAATAAACAAAGTTTTTGGTACATAATGGATTGGGACCAGTCACACAGGGTCTCCTCCACTTTATAAATATCAGAACCCTTTCCGGAAGTCAGTATATGAGGCAATTACGGTCATATAAGAACGCATTATAGTGGTGAAAACATTGCTATACGTGTACTGAACTCTACTTCACCCCACCCCTTCAAAGAAAATGTGTACATCTAAAGGCAAATGTATGTATCGTATGTACGACCTGCGTGGGTGTATTATAGGCAAATTGATTTTAGTTCTTGACCCAAATAATTGCTGAACAAGTGAAAATGTAATTTTGGGGCCAAATTTTCCAAAATTGATTTTTGCCGAACGGTGAGTCATAAGTAGTCGAATAAAGAAAGTTTTTGGTACATTATGGATTGGGACCACTCACACAGGGTCTCCTCCACTCTATAAATATCAGAACCCTTTCCGGAAGTCAGTATATGAGGCAATTACCGGCATATAAGAACGCACTATAGTGGTGAAATCATGGATATACGTGTACTGAACTCTACTTCACCCCACCCCTTCAAAGAAAATGTGTACATCTAAAGGAAAATGTATGTATCGTATGTACGACCTGCGTGGGCGAATTATAGGCACATTTATTTTAGTCCTTGACCCAAATAATTGCTGAATAAGTGAAACAAGTAATTTTGGGCCGAATTTTCCAAAATTGATTTTTGCCGAACGGTGAGTCATAAATACTCGAATAAAGAAGGTTTTTGGTACATAATTGATAGGGACCACTAACACAGGGTCTCCTCCACTCTATAAATATCAGAACCCTTTCCGGAAGTCAGTATATGAGGCAATTACGGTCATATAAGAACGCATTATAGTGGTGAAATCATTGCTATACGTGTACTGAACTCTACTTCACCCCACCCCTTCAAAGAAAATGTGTACATCTAAAGGAAAATGTATGTATCGTATGTACGCCTGCGTGGGCGAATTATAGGCACATTTATTTTAGTCCTTGACCCAAATAATTGCTGAATAAGTGAAAAAAAGTAAATTTGGGGCTTCGCCGAATTTTCCAAAATTATTTTTCCGAAGGTGG
>NW_024537383.1:25102-72929 GCF_016097555.1 Gigantopelta aegis | reverse complement strand
CCTGTCAAACCAGCCGTTGACCTTGAACCAACTGGGTCGTGACCTTGTTTAGGTCTGGAACAACATCCCACAAGGGTTTCTGAACCATCTGGTGTCATCAATGAGACGTCGTTGTCAGGCCTGTGTGCACGCACACGGTGGCCATACCGGTATTGACATTGTGAACTCACTTTCGACGCCACCCCTCTTCATGACCCCAGAGATTGGTAACGACAATGCCAGACGGGTTGTTGTTTTTGTTTTTGTTTTTTTTTGGTGGGTTTTGGTATTGATCGTAAATAGCAAATAAATAATGTGTCAAATAATTGTGTTGATTTAGTTACAAATAAGAAAATCACACCACTTTTAGTAATGCACAGGAACTTTGTTCTACTAGTATATATTTAATAATAATAATTTAAAAAACAACAAAAAAGCTGGTGGCTCGGGGCTGAAAATGTCGTATTTAAATACTTGAAATAAAATATTTTCTCAGGATCATGCCCCAGAATTCCCTTTAACATAAGTATAGGAGACCGGGGGGGGGGGGGGGGGGGGGGGGGGGGGGGGGGGGGGGGGGGGGGGGGGGGGGGGGGGGGGGGAGGGGGGGGTGTGGGGGGGGGGCGGGGGGGGGGGGGGGGGGGGATGGGGTGACAAACATCATAGAGAGTATCGATGTGTCAGATCGCCCTTTCAGTTGGTGCATTCTCCGGGAGCGTGTCTTGATCCTGGCGTGCTTAAACTAGACACGGTATAGGGGAATATTTACGACTGACCTGACATGTAACAAAGAGATATCACATGCAGTCGAGTTTCACAACATATAATATTACCTGTGTACTTGTAAGTACTGACTCTTAAGGTGTGGAAATATGGGTGCATACCTGTAAACGTTGTTGACTGTGTTATTCACCGGTCCAACTACAGCCAAAAATTACGATTGTTATATCAAAGGTCGTGGTATGTGCTATCCTGTCTGTGGGAAGGTGAAAATAAAAGAATCCTTGCTACTAATTGAAAACTTAAGTACGTTTCCTCTCTAAGACTATATGTCAGAATTAACAAATGTCTGATATTCAATAGCAGTATTACAATAGGTTTTATGACCACAAAATATCTTAAATAGAAGGATGATCGGGGTCTGAAGTGAAATGTTCAAACAATAAAAATGACTAAAAACAAAACAATAACAACTGTATGATCAACAGAATGAAAATGCTTGACATAAATAATGTTCCACAGCTATTAATCGACCTTCCTGAGAATTGTCAAAATCGAGAATGACAGCCCACGCACGTGTACGGGGCAACTGCGTGAAGCACATGCAAACTGTGGAATGTGTTTCGGTGTGTTGATAAACAGACTTGAACGTTCTTTACTAGGATGTCTGTGGTCAAAACGTATGTTCGGTCAAACATTAATAGTTCAGGTTTCACTACTTTTTTTGAAGAGTACTGTTAGCTGTCCGTTACCCAACTCGCTTGGACATGTAGAGTAAGATCCAAATAAGCTGATTTAATTTTATTACTAGGGTGCTGGAGGTTCAGGTGCAGATTCATGGGGAGGTAATGCAGTTTTAAAAACAAACAATCCTACCACGAACCTCTCCCACTTAGTCCACCCCTGATGAATTGAAAAGTATTCTTGCTAGAACAGAACTATATAAGAAATCATTTTTGCCGTCAGCTGTTCGCGATTGGAATGCCCTCGATATTAATATTAGAAATTTAAACTCTATTTAAAATTTAAAAAGGCAATATTTCCAATAAAACAAACACCACATAAATACTTTTTTAGATTACGCTCAAAACAAATCATACACTGTAGACTCCGTTTAGATTGCAGTGATCTAAATGCCCACAGATCTTTAAGACACATTTATGATAATCCTTATTGTCGTTGTGGCCATCCTTTTGAAGATACAGTCCATTTTCTGTTCTGTTGTCCATTGTATGATCATATTCGCCCAACCATATTCTTTTATAACAGATGCTTCGATATTAAAACAGTGCTGTTTGGAAATAAGGATTATCCTTCTGAATTGAACCTAAAGATAGTACAATCTGTGCACAATTTTATTACTTTAACAAAGCGATTCACTTTATAACTATACATTACCTAGTATATATAAATATAGTATTATTATATTAGTCTGCTGCACCATTTGCATGTTTCGCTTAAAGTTTGTATTATATATGGTTTACACACGTAGCTCATGTATATTTACGAATGCGAGTTCTATATCTAACAAAGTATTTGTAGTTTGTATACAATGGCTGAAATGTTATTTATGTAATGTTATCTTTCATGTTCATCATTTATTTCAATTGATGTATTATGTCAAATTGTGTCGTGGAGAGGCTTTTACATAGGCCTACAGCCTGTTTGCCGATCCATTTCATTTATTTTAAATGAATAAATATTGTTTTAAAACAAAGAAAAAAAGTCCACCCCTGATCCGTCCCTGGAAGTGGAACACGACAATTGCCCCACCATACTTAATGTCGATCACCAAAGCAATAATACATCGGTGTGGGTGTGTGGTGGTGGTGGTGGTGGGGGGGCAGGAGGTACAGATAGTAGTAAGTTATGAAATCATGTATACATGATACGTGCTGGCTCTCATGCATTTCTTGACTTTGTTTAAGTTGTCAAAAGGTCGATGATAATTCAGGCGTCGATTGACATGGACGTGTGAGTGAGAATAATGAATACTATACAAAACACATTTCTATTGTTTTTTGTTTAATCGTATAACACCACCGTTCATCCAGTACTATATCCAGGCGCCGATCCGGGGTGCGAGGGGTTTTGTGGCGAGTGATTTTTTCGTTGTTTTTCGCCACAAATACTACTCTATGTGTATTACTAATAATAAAATAAAAACATAATAACATTTTAACATAACAAAATAAAATGAATTTAATTGCACTTGTTAATACTCAAGAACGCTCATTTCCAGTACAGTTTTTTAAGTATAGGGGGATGTTCGAGTAACTCTCCATTCCTGAAAAATACCGGAGACGATTATTGAAAGTTAACGCACAAGTTTTCAATGGTAATAATAGTAATAATAATAATAATAATAATAAAATAATACTAACAAAAAAACAATGAATAAAATCCTATTCAAACACCTCTTACCATGTCGTAGCCTATGGTTAAATGCTTCATCTCTGTAGCAGCGTCACCTCCCCCCCCCTTCCACCCAGCCCCACCCACACAGGGTTCGCGCCTTCGACCCTAGCGTTTAACCTTCACACACAAGCGTTCCAGTCATGATCGGAGTTTGGAGGCGGGACGTGGTAGTCTGTCACCGGCATTAGCCCATGAAGTGGCGACAGCGGGTTTCCTGTATTAATATTTGTGTGGCCCTTAACCATATGTCTGACGCTATTTAACCGTAAACAATATGTGTTGAGTGCGTCGTTAAATAAAACATGTCCTTCCTTGGTCCGAGTTCATATGAACGCAGACAATATACATGTAGCGTAGCGGTTCCATAGAGTTTGCTTTGTTTAATGACACCACTAGAGTACATTGATTTATTAATCATTGGCTATAGGATATCAAACATTTGTCAAATTTGACACATAGATTTAGAGAGGAAACCCATAGTAGCCAGGGATGTTTTATATGCATCATCCCACAGACAGGATAGCACATACCACGGACTGTGATATACCAGTTGTGGTGCACTGGCTGGAATGAGAGATATCTTAATGGGCCCACCGACGGGGATCGATCCCAAACCGACTACGCATCAAGCGAACGCTTTACCACTAGGCTACGTCCCGTCATTCTACTGGTTCTAACCAAACACCTGGAAACTCCCGAACCTGAACGCCTGTGTCTTCGCCCTGACACCGCACCCCCTTTAACACAGTCGTGTATCCGCACCTGAATTGTTCACCATGAGACTTGAAGAAAAACACGCACCACTCGATTCGTTCGTTTATTGATGTTTTAAACAACCATGACAACCTAGTGATCGGTATATAGATATAATAGATATTTAACGACGTCTCACGATCCAGATATCCAAGTACGGAGTCACTCCTGATAGCCACTGTGTGGTGTTACCTGTCTGTTGATTGTGGAGGTATGATTTTCACCAATCTAGAGTACATTGTTTGTAAATATAATACGCATTAGCTTTAACAAAAAACAACAACTTTGTTTTAATGCTTTGAGTTTATAGTTTACATCAGTATTAATTGTCAAAGAGTACATTTCGATATTTAAACAATGTCGCCAAGTTTGTTCAGCATGTCACGTTTTAACACGGATCGAAACGTGATAACATATACAACACGAAGAATTTTTTTTTTTATTTAACGCCATGTTAACACATTTTCAGGCGCGGGTGCAGGATGGGGGATCAGGGGTCGAAACAACGCTTCAGTTAAGAAAAAATGGTCATCTGTTTTCAAAATATGTCTGGGTGATCATGACACGACCGCGCTATAAACATCACTCGCCACAGTCCAGACCCCCTTTAATATATTTTACGAAGTCCGGATTATATCAGATAAATTACAAGCTACTTGCAATAAAACTAACTGAACTGTAGAACATTAGGTAAAAACAACCAGTAAACCAGGTTAGATTGAAATGGCCGTTTTATTAAAAACGACATAAAATTATAACATCACATCACATTATGTAATAGTAAACACCTGACAAAAGTAGGTGTTCAGGAAAGTGAAATGACATAGTAACATTACATAATAAATGCGAAAAGCACTGTTGTAGGTGGGGGAAATCCGCCCATCTGTTAACTCTACATAAAAGTATATGAAGAAATGTCAATTGTTCTTGAACGTATCAATATGAAAACATTTAATGAATATAACAAAAATGTGTTACATTAAACATCTGATGTACATGATATCCCGTGTGTTAATTATAAACAAATCAAAAACATATGTCAATATATAACATAAATTAGAAGCCATTGCTATTAATCGTTCTTAACAAGAGATCATTTTGATAATGGTGGCAAGACACGGGGAAGGTTGTGGGAAATTAAAAATAACATTTGCGTCTTACCTGTACGAAATTATTTGAAACTGACGCTGTTGTTAAGTGACGTCACGACGCGAGGCTATTTAATTAGCCAACGTTTTCTTCCTTACGCAGTCCTTTTGCGCCCTGCTAAATGGCATACAAAGACATATGTTTATGATTATAACCGACCTCCTAATTACAATTAAAACAGTTGTATTTAATTGTTGATTTACAAAGTCCGGATTATATCAGATACATTACAAGCTACTTGTAATAAAACTAACTGAACTGTAGAACATTAGGTAAACACAACCAGTAAACCAGGTTAGATTGAAATGGCCGTTTTATTAAAAACGACATAAAATTATAACATCACATCACATTATGTAATAGTAAACACCTGACAAAAGTAGGTGTTCAGGAAAGTGAAATGACATAGTAACATTACATAATAAATGCGAAAAGCGAAATCCGCCACCTTGCTAGATAAGCTACTGCCAGCCGGCAATAGCTGAAACTAGCAACCCCCCACCCACAGCAGTTTGACTGACTTAAAAGGCCATATCAGCCTAACCTGAATCGAAACACCCATCAGAATAAAAATACGATACAATGATCCACGACAGCACTGGGTTTATTAAAGCTATTAATAATAGTAAGTACATACAATCTAGGGTTGATTCACAAGAACCTTTAAATGCACACGTTCCCTTTTACAATAATCTACGAGAATGCCATGCATCAGACGCAGTTTATTGTATTGAGGTGTGAGAATGCATGTTTTATAAACACATTTTTATTTTTAAGTAAGAAGCTACGAGAATGCCATGCATTCGACGCAGTAAGTTAGTTTTAGCTATTAAAGTAAGAAAATCCCATGGATTCAACTCAGTAAAAGTAGGATTTCCATACAGTAAGCCACAAGAATGCCATGCATCCGATGCCACTGCCTGTATGATAGTAGTGTAAACTGTAATTCACCATAATTCTAAAGATGGGATTCTAATGTATCGCTTACACGCGTTAGAATTCCACCTGCCCATAGCTTGTATCTCTGCCTCTGATACCCCTTGACTAGCAGCGGTGCTAGCAGCACCTATTCTAAAACTGTGACTTTTGTAATGTTCGGACCTATATCCTGCTGCAAGCAATGCATTTTTCAATATATTGCAAAAATATCTGTAAGAAACCGTAGATCCTCCCGGGAATACAAAAATACAACCGGAGAAGAACCTCGAAGATGTAGATACCTGTATAAAGTATGTACTGGGCAAAATTCCTCTATCGCTTGAGCATTAAGAGATAGGGTAATTGGGGCAGTGTGATAATGACCCTTGAAAGAGTGAAAACTTATCTCCACTCTGGAAGGATTTTGCAACCCCTTTTTGAAGAATTGCACATTCTTTGTCTGTAGAATATTCCTACTGTTTCCACTGTAGGTGATTTCCCCAATACGCAAAAATGCATGAAAAGCAAGTAAAAACATTGACCGGAACATAAGTTTGTTGTATCTTGTTGGACAAACTTCATCCAGAGCATTTATAATTTGATACAACATATGTTTTGTCAGTGGGCGCCTGGAATCTTGTATTTTATTTATTTTCTTTAATCCTGCTAGCATTTTCCGAATAATGAAAAACTGTGTGTGATATTTAAAGGCCCCCAACTTATGTATATATCCTATAGCTGACATATAAGTTGTGATGGTTGAACTAGCAAAGCCAATGTCCACCATGTGGGCAATGAATAATGCCACTGTATGTACACTAATTGGCAGGGGGCACTGCATATGCAACGTTGTGTGTATGAATTTTTGTAGCAAACTGAATGCTCTACGATATAACTGTTTAGACTTATCAGTTAGTGCTGTATCAATGAGTCGAAGGACTGTCTCGTTTAAATGCGCAATAACTGCTGTGGAACTGTGGTTGGAAATAACAATTGCGTCTTACCTGTACGAAATTATTTGAAACTGACGCTGTTGTTAAGTGACGTCACGACGCGAGGCTATTTAATTAGCCAACGTGATCTTCCTAACGCAGTCCTTTTGCGCCCTGCTAAATGGCATACAAAGACATATGTTTATGATTATAACCGACCTCCTAAATACAATTAAAAACAGTTGTATTTAATTGCTGATTTATACTACGGCTGTTTTGGTTAGTTTAATAGTTCTTCGAGAATGAAAGAGAGGAAACCCGTTATAGGGTTTTCTGATTTTAAAGCAGGAATATATCATACTATGCACTTTCCCATATTTCTGTCTCTCTCTCTCTCTCTCTCTCTCTCTCTCTCTCTCTCTCTCTCTCTCCGAGGTTCGGTTGTGAGGGTAATATATATGGACTGGGGATGGGGGTGGGGGTGGGGTGTTAGAGAACAAGCTCTAGTGCAGGGGACACAGTCTCGTGTAGGGGGCACTGCATATTTTCATCTTCATTTACAGATATATAGAGTTGAGGTAAAAAAATAGTACATTTCTCTACTCCGTCCCCTTCCCCGGTTTGGACCTTGATGTTATCAAGATTTTATTTTTTTTAAATCACCTGATGTATATCAAAAGGAAAGACTGCCTTAACGACAACAGACTTAAGTTTTTCTCTCTGCGTTAGTTAAGTTTAAGGGCGGGTTTTGGCTCAATCAGTTGAGTGCTCGTTTGAGTTGGTTGCATGGCAGGATCAAACCACCCCGGTGCATCCATTCACGTGATTGCGTTTATTGCCGTTGCAACCAGAGCACCACAACTGGTCATAGGCCATGGTGTGTGCTTTTTTATCTGTGGAAAAGTGCATATAAAAGATTACACTGGTCTACACAAATATTTTTTTTTTTTTTGGCATAGACTTTGTAAACTGGTTTAGGCTAATTTTGGGCTGCTGAATCCAAATCTGAGCTCAGATTTTCTCTATCACATCAAGTTTGTGTGCTATCTTTATGCTCTATATTCATGGAGTTTTACGAAAGTTGACCATCCAGACCGGCAATTTTTGGGGGATAAAACAGCAAAAGCTTGATTATTCTACCCACAACTACTTCATTTATATTTTGTTCACCAATGTTCTAAGTATTTGTTGATGTGGTGAAGTTGTTTTTATTATTTATTTATTTATTTATTTATTTAAGTATTTATTTATTTATTTATTTATTTATTTGTTATAGTGTTCTAATGTTGTTTTCTTTTGTTTTTATTATATGATTTACAGATGTGAAGATTACCTAATTAGCTGTTAAGACTACCTTTCTGTGACTACGATTCTCACTGGGCGGCACAGCTGACTCAGTGTAGTTGTTTATACCAGTACCTGGTACCTTACACTGGAAGCTAGCTATGTCTACACCTTCACAGAGTACAAAGTGCTGTAACGACCCAGATATTTTCTGCTATATCTGTGGATGCTTCACTTTAGCACCTCAAAGGCGTAACATCACTACATTCGTCAAGAGAGTGTACCGTGCCTACTTTAAAGTACCGCTTGGAGACCAGGACAACAACTGGGCCCCTCATAAAGTATGCACGACTTGTGTCGAAACTCTGAGAGCATGGTCTCAAGGACAGAATGCTAAGCTCAAATTTGGTGTGCCGATGGTTTGGAGAGAACCAAAAAAAACATCTAGATGACTGCTACTTCTGCCTTGTAAATGTCAAAGGATACAATAAGAAAAACAAGCAATACATGGAATACCCTAGCATACCATCTGCTATAAGGCCAGTTCCTCATTGTGACGAAATACCTGTATCTGTTTTTACCGAGCTCGCAGAGTTTGACGAGGAAGCACCTACTTCTTCCACATCTTTATGCGATGATGATGATGGAAAAGCAGATGCAGAGTACAAGCCATCAAATTCGTCTCTTGATCAACCTTCTCTGTTTAGTCAGCCTGAATTGAATGATATGATCCGAGATTTGAATTTGCCAAAACAATCTGCTGAGTTATTGGCTTCCAGACTGAAAGAGAAAAGCCTTCTCGAACCTTGCACAAGTATTTCATTTTATCGCAACAGAGAGGCAGAACTGAGAAAGTACTTCCATTCTGATGGTCAGCTTGTATACTGCAATGATGTTGAAGGGCTTCTTCTCGCTATGGGATTGCCTGCGTATCATTCACGTGAGTGGAGACTCCTTATTGACAGTTCAACAAGAAGTTTGAAATGTGTTTTACTTCACAACAGGAACATCTATGGATCCATCCCTATAGGATACTCAGTGACCCTGAAGGAAGAGTATGCAAACATCAACGTTGTACTTGATCGATTGAAGTACCACGATCATGAATGGTTGATCTGTGTGGATTTGAAAATGATTAACTTCCTTTTAGGGCAGCACCAAATATCCTTGTTTCCTATGCTACTGGGACAGTAGGGCTAATGATGAGCACTGGGTGAGAAAGGAATGGCCAGCTAGGAATAGTCTGATACCTGGTGACAAGAACATCATTAATGAACCACTGGTTTGATCGGAAAAAGATCATCCTTCCACCACTGCATATTAAGCTCGGTCTAATGAAGCAGTTTGTGAAAGCTCTTGATCACACTGGAGACTGCTTTAGCTACATATGTTCTACCTTTCCGAGTCTTTACTCAAGGACACACACTTCATTACGACAATGACTGCAGTCGAAGCTCATGCGTGGAATGCATTCACTAATGTGGTGCAGAATTTTCTTGGGAACAAGAAAGATGACAACTACCAAGAGATTGTGGAGGAAGTGCTCCTTAGTTTGCAAACATTGGGGTGCAGAATCAGCATCAAGGTGCACTACCTGCATAGTCACTTGAGCGAGTTTCCAGATAACCTTGGAGATGTAAGCGACGAACAGGGCGAACGGTTCCATCAAGACCTTAAAGTGATGGAAGAACGATATCAAGGTCGTTGGGACTCACATATGATGGCAGATTACTGCTGGAGTTTGATGAGGGATGTCCCAGATGCTGTTCATAAAAGAACGTCCACAAAGAGGAAGTTTACTATGTTGTAATACGATTACACCTGTGCCTTTCAATGACCGGATATGGATACTTGCTGCATTTTTAATGTTGTGAAAAGTCTCAAAACTCATGTGTATGAATATGTGAGAAAATGATGTGCAATAAATGACTAAATCTTGTACTTGAATTAGGTACCTTTTACTGTGAACATTTCTGCATCTATCAATCCTTTAATGCAACATAATTTAAAAATCTGATGTGATAGGCAAAAACTAATGACAGATTTGGATTCAACACACAAAAGTTAGCTAGAATCCGTTGGAATACCTTATGCAAGAAAAACTGTGTTGACCAGTAAATTATTTGATGTATCAGGAAAAGTGTAGCGGGTTTCCTCTGGTGACTACCAGTCAGAAATAACAAATGTTTAACATCCAATAGCCTATGATTACTTAATCAATGTTCTCTAGTGGTGTCGTTAAACAAAGCAAACTTCATAAATTAAGGTGTTTGATCAATACCAACTTAAACTGTTTTAAATTTCATGTTTAGACAAATACAGGCCCTGGCTTTCTGTAAAATTGAAGTTAATGTTTTTGCTACTGAAAATCAGTTTTTAAAATTTAATTTAATTTAATTTCAGTACCGGCTTACAATGGAGGACGTTCAAACTTTTGCAGAACATTCATCAAGAGATGATCAACGGTTCGTTCAGTGATATACAGGTGATTTGTAATGGCGAGACAACAACCAGAAGTCGGCTCGTTCTGGCAGCGTTGTCACCTTACTTCGGGCGATGCTTACATCAGGCATGACAGAGAGTCGGACGGGCGTCCTCAAACTTGTCTCTGTGTCTCTGTCAGTGTATCGGGACATTCTCAAAATGTAAAATTAATCTTATAAACGAGGACAACTGCATGTATATTTTAGACGCTGCCGAGGTGATGCAACTTGATCATACAAAAAAATCTCTGTAACATCTACCTGAACCAATGGCTCGACCTAACTCATCATAATTGTCTAAATTTGTGGAGAACCCTGAAACTCTATAATACATTTGATTTGTCCAAACGGGCGCTTTCGTGTTTTACTGATAAGTTGACTGATTTTCTTAAAACGGAAAATGTTGTTCATCTGTCAAAGGCAGAACGTTTTGAAATGATTTCCAAAGATAACTTGAAATGTAAAGAAGATGACATTCTGAAAGTCGTCCTGAAGTGGATCGAACATAACAACCCGGAACAGGAAGACGTCCGGAGTAGTTTTGAAAATATGCGACTGGATATTGTTGATCGACAGTTTCGTGCTAATGAGGTAGCGTTTTCAAAGATCCTTCTTGAGAATAGCGCTGTGAGTAAAATGATAGAACTGGTTTTATGTTCAGCCCGGCCACAACTTACGACAACAAGGTTTGTTGCCAACCGACCTGATGTCTTCTATGTCTTCGTACTACACCACACCGACAAGTTACGTCACGTCGGAAGAGAAGTGGGAAGACGTCCCGCCAGCCCCGGTAGATCATGGAGCGTGGTATTCAGCAGCGAGTTTTGAAGACAGCATCTACATCACTGGTGGTTATATACAAGGTAAATGTACACTGGTGTATGACATCGTTAGAAAAGTGTGGAACGTAGGTCCAGATCTCAACCATGAACACTATAGTCACTGTTCAGCCACAAGTAGTTATGACGTGTATGTAATAAGCGGTGGGCTTACCAGTACAACGGAAGCAAAGACCGAAAGTGAGGAGCAGTGGCAGGTGGTTGGTGATTTGCGATTGAACAAAGTGTTCGCTTTTCCTGTTACAGTTGGTGAGAACATCCTCGTTATGGGAAGAAAAGTAAACTACATCCCGTCAGATCTCATCCAGTGTTTTAACACTGCGCTGTCACCAAGCTGGATACAAAGTTGCCCTGTAGCTCCTATTCACTAAGAGGATCGGTTCACCACCCAGATGTATATCTGTTGGACTATCGTGACAACGTGATGCACATCCAAGTCACTGACAGAAATGGAGAAATCCAGATTGAGAATAAACTAACAGCTAAGTGGGTATCATTTGGTAGTTATTTTGGTATCGTTCACCGACATGGAAAACTGTTGCGTTTTAGTAAAGATGGAATCGTGAAATTCAACCTGGCTGAACGGATAGAAGAAAAGAGTACATTCCCAAAACCATCTAGAAGAGGTGACGTGTACGACGTCCTGATAATTTAACAAGGCTGGCATTCATAAACAAATATTTTCGATAACACGGAAACGGGGACGAACTATAATTCACAGGATGAATCTTTAGCATGTATGTGGTATGTGCTATCCTGCCTATGTGATGGCACATACAAAATGTTGCTGCTAATGGAACAATGTAGCGGGTTTCCTTTGTAAGATTATATGTCAAATTTACCAAATGTTTCACATGCAATAACCAATCATTAATTCATCAGTGTGTGCTAGTGAAAGAAAGAAGTGTTTTATTAACGACGCTCTCAACACATTTTATTTACGGTTATATGGCGTCAGACATATGGTTAAGGACCACACAGATTTTGAGAGGAAACCCGCTGTCGCCACTACATGGGCTACTCTTCCGATTAGCAGCAAGGGATCTTTTATTTGCGCTTCCCACAGGCAGGATAGCACAAACCATGGACTTTGTTGAACCAGTTATGGATCACTGGTCGGTGCAAGTGGTTTACACCTACCCATTGAGCCTTGCGGAGCACTCATTCAGGGTTTGGAGTCGGTATCTGGATTAAAAATCCCATGCCTCGACTGGGATCCGAACCCAGTACCTACCAGCCTGTAGACCGATGGCCTGCCACGACGCCACCGAGGCCGGTGTGTGCTAGTGGTGTCGTTAAACAAAACACTAAATTTTATAACACACGGTAATGATTGTTCATTAGTCTCTTTTATTTTATTGTTTTTATTTTATTTTTTTATTATTCAGACAATAATTTTTATACGCCCATCTATGGGTCGTATTATGGTACAACATTGTCCATCCGTCCGTACGTCCGTCAATACGTCCGTCTATTAACTTGTTCTTGTCCGGACCATATCTTGCATACAGATGACCTACTATTCACGGTCTCCTGCACATAACAGTAAATCACTGTTCGGGCCATATCATGCATACAGATGCATACAGGACCATTAAACCTCACATGTAGGAACAACTTGGGATGGCGGTGTGTCGCGTACTATTACTAGGTCAATGCTATTTATTTTTCACGGTCTACTGCACATAACAGTAAATCCTTGTGACATCATGTCTTGCATACGGGACCATAAAACCACATGTAGAAACAACTTGGGATGGTGTTTGATCCAAAACAATCTTTTCATCCATCCCATTGCAAATATTTCACGTAAGTAGAATTGAATCATACCCGTACAATATTCATTAATATCTATTCTTTTCCATCAAACTCTTTATTCGTGATGGGCGTATCATGTACCTCGCCAGTACTTTTGTTTGTTTTATTTGAATGTATACTAATCAGATTGTGGTAGATCGCGTCTTGTAATATGTCGTTCAAAAAACAAACTTCCATCCGATAAAAGAGAACAGACCCGTACCAAATGACTGGATCCAACCAGAACTGAATTTCCATTAAGTGAAAACAATTTAATATTTAAAAAGAACATGGCAATGTCTAGGTCTGGATTCGAACCCATAGCCTTTGCATAATGCATCGTTATTTGCTATACTGACGCGTCTTTGATCGTAACCGCATGCGTTCACCTTAAAGACACACCCCGTTTATTTCAAGACGTGCATGTATTGTTACATAATTAAACGAACATAGTCGATTACTCTATGAAAGTTAAAATTTGTTTTGTTTAACGACACCACTAGAACACATTTATTAATCATATTTTATTGCACGTCAAAACATTTGATAATTCTGACATGTAGTCTTAGAAAAAACCCGCTTATCCATTAGTAGCAAGAGCCCTTTTATTTCCTACAGAGGACAGCACATACCACGGCCTTTGATGTACCAGTCGTGGGGTACTGGTTGGGACGGGAAAACCTAAATCGGTTCTAAAGTCAAATCACACAAGTCAAGCTGCGCTATACCAGTTAAGCTATATCTCGCCCCTTTTGCTATATCAGTTTCACTGAACGTGTCGCTAAAATGAAACGCAAACAATTGAGAACCTATTGGAATGATACGTGCTTTGTATTAATATGCACGACGAGAATGATAAAGCGCTCGCCTGATGTGCAGTCGGTCTGTGATCCATCCCCGTCTGTGGGCCCATTGGACTATTTATCTTTCCAGCCAGTGCTCCACGACTGCTATATCGAAGGCTACCTGTCAGTGGGATGGTGCATATAAAATAGCCTTTCCTACTAATGGAGTGAAAACAATGTAGCGTGTATTCTCTCAAAATTACCAAATGTTTGACATCCAAAAGCCGATGATTAATAAATCAAAGTGCTCTAGCCGTTAAAAATAAAATAAATAATATATGTCTTGCATCATTAAACATATACAGATTTGTGAAATTATGGTTCTCCTTCGCACCTTTTAGCTATTTTGATAACGTACTCGGTGTTCGTTATTAACCGTTGATATTCCGCGCAATGCGTGTTCTTGTCAGGTATGTTAACTAGCTATTTGTCTTGTCCTGTGTGAATAATTATTGTAAACTCTGAGAATATTAAAATAAATCAATATATCCGAATCTGGCTTGTTTATTTATTTATTTAACTATTTATTATTATTAGTTTGGTTATTATTAAAGAAAATTAAGTCAGTAGTTCAAAGCAAGTCTAGAAATCGTTTAAACCTGAACACTGTCCTGTCACAATGCTATGTGTCCTTGGGGGGGGGGGGAGTGTGTGTGTGAAGAAACAGAAAAACATACCATCTAATACTGCCGCATATTTCTTTTCACTCTTACTGTTTTAGCGTTGGGGCACACAGCCAGTTCACCACGACTGTTGTACCAAAGGCCGTGATATGTGCTATCGTGTTTGTGGGACGGTGAATATAAAAGACCCCTTACTATTAATGGAAACAAATGTAGCTGGTTTCCTCTCTAAGCTTGTATGTTAAAATTAACAAATATTTAACATCTGGTAGCCAGTGATTTATAAAGCCATGTGCCCTAGTGGTGTCGTTAAAGAAAAAAAATAAACGAAATGTAATGATAGCTGTTGTAGGGACATAAAGTAGTCTTTGTTAATATGTAAGTGTATTTGATATTTCCTGTCGAAGTATCCGGTACAAAACGTCACACAAGGTCGATGATATTTCAGGCGTCGATTGACACGGATGTGTGAGTGAGAATAATGAATACTATACAAAACACATTTCTATTATTTTTTGTTTAATCGTATAACACCACCGTTCATCCAGTACTATATCCAGGCGCCGATCCGGGGCACGGGAGTGGGTGCGGTGCGAGGGTTTTGTGGCGAGGGACGTTTTTCACCCAAAATACTACTCCATGTTTATTACTAATAATGAAATAAAAACATAATAGCATTTTAAAATAACAAAATAAAATCAATTAAGTTTCACTTATTAATACTTAAGAACGCTCATTTCCAGTACAGTTTTTAAGTATAGGGGAATGTCCGAGTAACTCTCCATTCCTGAAAAATAACGGAGACGATTATTGAAAGTTAACGCACAAGTTTTGAATGCTTTCGCAGTGCAAGTGTATTTGAGCTGCTCTTCATCATCTAGTGTATCAAGGTGCGGATCCTGGGGTGTGTTTGTGTGTGGCTAGCATATACTACTACTACTACTACTACTACTACTACTACTACTACTACTACTACTACTACTACTACTACTACTACTACTACTACTAATAATAATAATAATTATGATAATAGGTAATACTAAAAAAAAAAAATCAATAAAATCCTGTTCAAACACCATGTCGTGGCCAATGCTTAAATGCTTCATCTCTTTAACAACGAACCCCCCCCACCCCCCCCCCCCCCCCCCCACCACCTCTACCCAGCCCCACCCACACATGGTTCGCGCCTTCGATCCTCGTGTTTAACCATCACACAGAAGTGTTCCAGTCTTGATCGGAGTTTGGAGGGGGGACGTAGCCCAGTGGTAAAGCGTTCGCTTGATGCGCGGTCGGTCTAGGATCGATCCCCGTCGGTTGATCCATTGGGCTATTTCTCGCTCCAGCCATTGCTCCACAACTGGTATGTACTATCCTGTCTGTGGGGTGATACCTATAAAGGATCCCTTGCTGCTAATTGAAAGGATTAGTTCATGAAGTGGCGACAGCGGATTTCCTCTATCAATATTTGTGTGGCCCTTAACCATATGTCTGACGCCATAAAACCGTAAACAATATGTGTTGAGTGCGTCGTTAAATAAAACATGTCCTTCCTTGTCCCTAGTTCATATGAACGCACACACTATACATGTAGCGTAGCGGTTCCATAGACTGGTTCTAAAGTTTGTTTTGTTAAAGTCTGCTTTGTTTAATGACACCACTAGAGCACATTGATTTATCAAACATTGACTATAGGATATCAAACATTTGTTAAATTTGACACATAGTTTTGGAGGGAAAACCCGTGGTAATAAGGGATGTTTTACATGCATCATCCTACAGACAGGATAGCACATACCACGGACTTTGATATACCAGTCGTGGTGCACTGGCTGGAATGAGAAATATCCTAATTGGCCCACCGACGGGGATCGATCCCAAACCGGCTACGCATCATGCGAGCGCTTTATCACTTGGCTACCTCCCGCCACTCCACCTGTTCTAACCAAACACCTAGAAACTCCCGAACCTGGACGCCTGTGTCTTTGCCCTCACACCGCACCCACTCCTTTAAAACACGTGGATCCGCCCCTGAATTGTTCACCATGAAACTTGAAGAAAAACACGCACCACTCGATTCGCTCGTTTTGTGATGTTTTGAACAGCTCTGACAACCTAGTGATCGGTATATAGATAGACTAAATATTTAACGAAGTCTCATGATCCAGATACTCAATTAGTGAGTCACTCGTGGCAGCCATTTTGTTGTGTTACCTGTCTTTTGATTGCGGAGATAAGTAAATTATTTTCACCAATCCAGAGTACATTGTTTGTAAATATAATACGTATTAGCTTTAACAAAGCATTGTTTTAATGTTTTGAGTATATAGTTTACACCAGTATTAATTGTGAAACAGTACATTTCGATATTTAAACAACGTCTGTAGTGCCCACAAATGTCACAACGACCACAAATGTCGCAATGCTACTGCCACACATGTCCTAATCGACCACAGATGTCACACGATCGACCACAAATGTCACAAAGGTCTCACCCACAAATGTCACAACGCTGAACGCCACAAATGTCACAACGACAAATGACGCAACTCATCAACCACAAATGTCACAACGACAAATGACGCAACTCATCAACCACAAATGTCACAACGACAAATGAGGCAACTCATCAACCACAAATGTCATAATTTACATTGATGTTTTAAAAATGTTTTCTTGTTTTGTCCTTTTGGGGTTACACCCTTAGCTCAAATATAGAGCCCCTTGCTCGGCAGGATTACAGGATCAGTTCCCACTGTAGCATCCCCTAAAATGTTTCATTATTAGCACCAACTTAGTGGTCTGAAAACTCGATATCAAATCAATATTACACTGTGAAAAAGCATTGTGGAATAAAATGACTCTCGTACCATGTTCAGCACCGTATACGTAATATAAGTGTGAACAAGACTGCCATGTTCGGTCAAACTGCTATAAAGGCCACCTTTATTTAACAACCAGGTATCAATAACGGACACTTCAAGCGCTACATTACGTGTACCAATGCATCTATCTTAATCTGTATATAACGACCACATGCTAATACTTTGTGTAAATTGACTTTGTGTAAGTTTTTTGTTATATAAAGGTTTACCGAAGACCTAGTAAGTTAGAAGAAAATATGTGTCTAATCCATTTGTTAAAGCAATAACATATGTTTCAATCAATCAACTGCTCAATGTATACAGTGTCCTACGAACTGTGATGTCATAATAGAGAAGAGTGGGACGTAGCTCAGCGAAAGAGTGTCCGACTGCTGTTAGAGTGGTGCAAGTGTGAATAATTTTATGGTGTGTAAGGCAATGAGGTTGCAAATGCACACACACACACACACACACACACACACACACACACACACATATATATATATATGTATATATATCTTCACCTATTCACTGTGAAACATTTCTCTGCTGTAATAATGGTACACCATCAAGGTAAATAAATTGAAATACATTGCAAAAAGTTACTAAAATTTATAGAAACGTTTCTCTGTGTTTTACGAGACTACTGAAGTAAATTAATTACTGATCAGCTGCTGTCATATGTCAAACCCGTTGCCGCCATGTTGTCTACTCTTAGTAACAAGGGTTCTTTTATGATAGCACCATTCATACGACAGCACTTAGCACGGTCGTTTGATGCACCAATTATAGATCACTGATTGAAACACATGAAGTAACTAAATGAGTCCAATGAGGAGGATCGATCCGACGACCCACCACACCATAAGCGGACGCTCTTTCGCTGAGCTAGGGAGCGGAACATAAATCAGTGGTAGAGCGTCCACTCATGGTGCGGTGGTTCGTCGGATCAATCCTGCCTGGTGGACCCATAAAGGTATTTCTCGTTCCAGCCAGTGCTCCACAACTGGTATAACAAAGGCCGTGGTATGTTCTATCCTGTCTATGGGATGGTGCATATAAAAAATCCCTTGCTGCTAATCAGAATGGTCATTAACCATATGTCTAACGCCATATAACCGTAAAATAAAATGTGTTGAGTGCGTAGTTAAATAAAACATAAAAAATCTCTCTCTCTCTCTCTCTCTCTCTCTCTCTCTCTCTCTCTCTCTCTCTCTCTCTCTCTCTCTCTCTCTCTCTCGCTGAACTACGTCCCACTATTCTTTATTATGACATCACAATTAGTAGGACACTGTAAGCATTCAGTATTCGATTGATTGAAACATATATTATTGCTTTAACAAATAGATTAGACACATATTTGTTCTAACTTACTAGGTCTTCTGTAAACCTCTATATAACAAAGAACTTACACAAGTCAACTTTATTAGCAGGTGGTCGTTATATGTACAAATTAAAATAGATGCATTGGTACACGTAATGTAGCACTTGAAGTGCCCGTTATTGATGCGTGGTTGTTAAATAAAGGTGGTCTTTATAGTTGTTCACACTAACATTACTTATACGGTGCTGAACCTGGTACGAGAGTCATTTTATTCAACAGTGCCTTTTTACGGTGTAATATTGATTTTATATCGAGTTTTCAGACCACTAAGTTGGTGCTAATAATGAAACATTTATGGGGATGCTACAGTGGGAATAGATCCTGCAATCCTGCCAAGCAAGGGACATTACATTTGAGCTAAGGGCATAACCACAAAAGGAAAACACAATATTTTTTGTTTAAAAAAAAAACATCAATGTAAATTATGACATTTGTGGCGTTCAGCGTTGTGACATTTGTGGTTGATTACCTTTGTGACATTTGTGGTCGATCGTGTGACATTTGTGGCAGTAACATTGCGACATTTGTGGTCGTTATGACACTTGTGGTCGTTGCGACATTTGGGGGACACTACACATGTCGCCGAGTTTGTTCAGCATGTCACGTTTTAAAACGGATCTAAATGTGTTCATGTCTGGTCGAGACAGGTGATAACAAACATGGCGGGTCGTTGTGTCTCGAGTTCTCATATTCTACCCGTTGGTATCGGGCTTCAGCTGTGAGGGTAATGTATAAACGATATGTGGAGTGTGTGTTGGGAGGGGAGAGGGGAGCACAACTTCTGTGGAAAGGGAAAAGTCTCTATTGGGGACGCAAGGCATATTTTAAAATGCATTTATTTGGAGTAGGACAACAACAAAACACGTACATTTTTGTCTTACGCACCCCTACCCCGGTTCCGTATTTTAGACATGTTTATCCTGAAGTGTTTGTTGATACAGACATATACAACACCAAGAAAAGGAATGCTTATTTAACGCCTCATTAACACGTTTTCAGGCGCGGATGCAGAGTGAGGGATCAGGAGTGAAAACCGCGCTCCAGTTAAGAAAGAATGTTCATCTGTTTTCAATATATTTCGGAAAGCTGAAGTTGGTTCGATATTCAACGTTCAACATTCAATACTGAATATTGCTCTGACAGAACAACATTCAACATTCAGAGTTTTTTTCTGAATCATACAACTTTATTCAAAATCTACGATACACATTTAGGTGTATGTCCTACGATAATATGGTGAATCGAGGGTGGCTTAGAGATTTAAAATAATCTAGTGCGGCTCGGAAATAAAGCACAGAGCTCAGTCTCGCCGAACTCTACAAAACAAAATTAATATATAGCAAAATAATCAACAACATACACACACATCTGGAACTAAACATAATTAGTATATGATATGATAAACAGGTGTTAATTAGTGCACATCTAACCCATATATAACAAAAACGGGGTGGTTCAGGGGCAACTTCCCAAATAACGTCCCATCACTAGATATGGTACACAGTGTAAAATCAAGCTACCCACAATTCTGAAACTAAACATAGAATGTTTATCATATGATAAACAAGTGTTCAGCAGTGCACATTCGACCCATATATAACAAACACGGGATGGCTCAGGCGCATCTTTCGAGGTAACGCCCCTGAGCCACCCCATGTGTGTTATATATGGGTTGAATGTGCACTGCTGAATACGTGTTTGTCATATAATAAACATTCTATGTTCAATTTCAGAATTTTGGGTCTAAATTGAATATTGAGGTGATCTCCGAATTTGGGCATTTAATGGGGCGTCACGTCCAGATAGAGTCTTGAGCCACCCTAGACTCTACAAATTACCAAAGAGTATGCACTATAGGATGGAGCTGTAGAATTTCATAAACGTTCTATGCTCGGTTTCAGAGCTGCGTGTCTTCAAACGAGTATGGTGTAGTTATACTGTGTACCATATATATGGGTGGGGCGTTACCTTGAAAGTTGCCCCTGAGCCACCCCGTGTTTGTTATATATGGGTTGAATGCGCACTGCTGAACACTTGTTTATTATATGATATACATTCTATGTTTAGTTTCAGAATTGTGGGTAGCTTGATTTTACACGGTGTACCATATATAGTGATGGGGTGTTACTTGGCAAGTTGCCCCTGAGCCACCCCGTGTTTGTTATATATGGGTTGGATGTGCACTACTGAACACTCGTTTATCATATGACAAGCATTGTATGTTTAGTTTTAAAATCGTGGGTCTAATCTGAATAATGAGCTGTTCTTCGAATTTCGACCTTTAACGGGGCGTCACGTCCAGATAGAGTCTTGAGCCACCCTAGACTCTTCACATTACCAAAGAACGTGCACTACAATATGGACAATGTTGTTCTGTCAGAGCAATATTCAATATTGAATGTTGAACGTTGAATATCGAACCGACTTCCTCTTCCTATATATGTATGGGTGACCATCACACGACCGCACTATCAAGATCGCTCGCCACAGTCCAGACCCCCTTTCATATATTTTATACTATGGCTGTTTTGGCTATTTTAACAATTGTCCGAGGAAGAAAGAGAGGAAACCCGCTATAGGGGTTTCTTATTTTAAAACCAGGAATAAATCATACTATGCCCTTTCCCCTCCCTCGTGCCCTCCCCCTGTTTGAACCTTAATATGTGGTGTCTCGTGTGGTGGACAAGATGCTTATTTTGATCTTCATTTATAGGGAGATTGGGAGTGGAGAATGTACATTTTTGTCCCCCATCCCCTCCGCCGGTTTTGGACATTGAATTTAGTTCAGTTGAGTGCTCGCTTGAGGTGCTTGCGTCACAAGATCGAAGCACCTCGGTGCATCCATTCAACTGATTGTGTTATTCTCGTTCCAACTATTGTACCTCAACTGGTCGAAAGCCGTGGTATGTGATTTCCTGTATATGGCGAAGTGCATATAGACGATAGTTTAATGTATTAGGAAAAGTGTTGCGGGTTTCCTCTGGTGACTACCTGTCAGAATTACAAAATGTTTAACATCCAATTACCATTACTTAATTAATATTTTCTAGTGGCGTATTTAAACAAAACAAACTTCATAACTTAAGGTGTTTGATAAATACCAACATAGTGTTTTACTTTTCACTTTTAGAAAAATACAGGTCCTGGCTATGTACAAGATTCGCTAATGAAAATAATTCATTTCAGTAGCTTTTTACAATGGAGGACGTTCAAACCCAACTTCTGCAGAACATTCATCAAGAGATGATCAACGGTTCGTTCAATGACATACAGGTGATTTGTAGGGATGGGAAAACAACCGGAAGCGGCTCGTTCTGGCGGCGCTTTCGCCGTACTTCCGGGCGATGCTTACATCAGACATGGCAGAGAGTCGGACGGGCGTCCTGGAACTTCCAACTGTGTCTCTGTCTGTGTTTCAGGAAATTCTCAAGATGTATTTCTGCAAGATTAATTTTATAAACGATGACAATTGCATGCATATGTTAGACGCTGCCGAAATGATGCAGCTTGGTCATAATAAACATCTGTGTAACACCTACCTGAACCAAAGTATCGTAATAACTCCTCAAAATTGTTTAAGTTTGTGGAGAACCCTGAAACTCTACAATTTCCTTGATTTGTCCAAACGGGCACTTTCCTGTTTTACTAAAAAACTTGGTTGACTTTGTTAAAACGGAAAATGTTATCCAGCTGTCAAAGGCAGAACTTTTTGAAATAATTTCCAAAGATGACTTAACCTGTAAAGAAGATGACATTCTGAAAGTCGCCATGAACTGGATTGAACATAATAATCCGGAACGGGAGGACGTCCAGAGTATTTTTGAAAATGTGCGACTGGATAGTGTTGACCGACAATTTCTTGTTAATGAGGTAGCATTTTCAAAGATCGTTCTTGAGAATAGCGCTGTGAGGGAAAAGGTACAAAAAGTGTTATGTTCGTACGATCCACGACTGCCAACTACAAGCAGGTCACTTGCTAAAATACGTGATGTCTTCGTACTACACCACACCGGCAAGTTACTGCTGTTGTCTTGTTTCACGTCACAAGAGAAGTGGGAAGACGTCTCGCCAGCCCCAACAGAGCCGGGAGATTTTTATTCAGCAGCGAGTTTGGATGACAAGATCTACATCACTGGTGGTAAGCAACAACCGAAATGTACACTGGTGTATGACACCATTAGAAAAGTGTGGAACGTAGGTCCAGATCTCAACCATGTACATGATGGTCACTGTACAGCCTCAGCTAGTTCTAAAGTGTATGTAATAAGCGGTCGTGATACCAGTACAATAGAAGAGAAGAGGGAGAGTGAGGCGCACTGGAAGGTGGTTGGTAATTTGAGATTGAACAGAGCGCGTGCTTTTCCTGTTACAGTTGGTGAGAACATCCTCGTTATGGGAGGACAAGTACACTACCGCTGGTCAGAGCTCATCCAGTGTTTTAACACTAGAACCCGCGCTGTCACCAAGCTGGATACAGAGTTGCCTTATAACTCCAGCACACTAAGAGGATATGTTCACCTCCCAGATGTATATGTGATGGACAATCGTGGCATTGTGATGCACATTCAAGTCACTAACTGAAACGGAAAAATACAGATTGAGAATAAACTAATATCTGAGTGGAAATCATTTGGTATTTACTTTGGTATCGTTCACCGACATGGAAACCTGCTGCGTTTTACAGAAGACGGAATCAGTACATTCAACCTGGCTGAAGGGAAAGAAGAAGAGTGTACATTCCCAAAACTACCTAGAAGTGGCGACGTGTACGACGTCGTGACAATTTGACGCGGGATACACTACAAGGCTACGTCATTAATCACAGTGTTACTGGCCTTTTTATTCACAGACAAGAACACAGTTTATTTGTATGTATAATAATGGGATTGTGGTAGATCGCGTTTTGTAATATGTTTTTTCATTAATCTGTTGACAGGTGGATATTTTTGCTATTTGGAATTATAACAAAATATATATACAAAAATGAGCAAATAATCGATGAACAGTTATGGTAAAATGCTTACTTTAAAAACAAAGCACTATTTATTAGACAATGGTATAATAAAGGTATTATACATATTCGAGACATTCTCTCCAAGGCGGGACACGTTATTTCTTTGTATAGACTTAACGCAAATATATATCGGTGTGATGTTTTTAGACTAAGAAATATTAATACACAATATGCCTGAAAACTGGAAGGACATTATTAATAAAATACCACAATATATATATATATATATATATATATATATATATATATATATATATATATATATATATATATATATATATATATGGCGTCGTACCTTTATGCGTGTGAAACAAATAAAACAAATAGACGTTGTAGTTTATTACTAAACAAAAAGTACTAATCAAAATTATACCCAGGTGATTTTCCAGTCTTACATATTAGTTATGAAAATCCCTGGAATAAAAAACATAAACATGTGTCAGTAGTATCATGACCTGTTATGGTATTCAAACAACCGGTAGAAAAAAATGACAATAAATGACCTGTTATAGATAGAAATATGAGATGTATTTACAATTATACTGTAAAACATATCCAATTTGGAACAGACTATAACACCCAGATTGATATTGGTTAAAGATGACAGGTGAACTCACAAGTACTAAGCTAAGCAGAGGGTTGGTCTCAGGTGTGTTCAATATCAAACTGGTTGTTATAGTCTCTTTCAAATTACATGTTTTGCAGTAATATTGTAAATACATCTCAAATTTCTATCTATATTAGGTCATGATAATACTGACACATTTTTATGGTTTTATCCCAGCGATTTTCATAACTAATATATAACACTGGAAAATCACCTGGGTATAAATTTTATTAGTACTTTTTTTTCTTTTTTTTCAGTATTCTTTCTACAAACACAGTCGTACTAACAGCGCAAAGTCGCTGGTCCACAATTTTTCAAAATATCTCTCTGGTACGGAAAAATATATACTAACACCCAGATTGTACCAAACAATTATCACTAATTGATTTTCAGTATAAAATTATTCATAGAATAACGGCCACAAACAGCTATTTGTATAAAATTGGATTACGCGATGATTCATTATGTACTTTTTGTAAAAACGAAGAAGAAACTATAGAACATTTATTCATAAAATGTCCACATGTGACTCTGGTTTGGAAGAATTTCGAAAAATGGATTTTTAACACTACAGGATTCCGTTAATTTTTCGACGATCAAATAAAATGTTTGGTATACAGAGAGGGCAGATGGTATTAAACCGTTTAATTTTGGTCACAACACGATATATTTATAACTCACGACTATCGAACAATGTGTCTTTGTTATGCAAGTGTTAGCCTTGGTGAAAGAGTATTACATTGCCGAGAAACTTGTTTCAAACATAAATTTGTAAGGTGAAAATGTCAATGTTCTCTAGTGGTGTCGTTAAAACAAACTTTCATACGACGTAAGAGAACATGCCCATACCACATAACTGGTTCCAGCCAGAAGTGGATTTCCATTAAGTGAATACAAATTCATATCTAAACAGTACGCAATAATGTCTAGGTCTGGTTTCGAACCCATGACCTTTGGCATAGTGCATCGTTATTTGCTGTAATAATGTGCATTAGATCATAATCGCACGCCGTCACTGTCAAACACACGTTTATTTCAAAACCTACGTCTGTTGTTACAGAATTAATCGAATATAGTCGATTACTCTATCAAAGTTATAGTTTGTTTTGTTTAACTACTCCACTAGAGCACAATTATTAATGATAGGTTACTGGACGTCAACACATTTAATAGTTCTGAAATGTCCCTTAGAGGAAACCCGCTACACTTTCCCATTAGTATGAACATGAATTGTATATGCACTTCCCTACAAACAGGGCAGCTCATACCACAGCTTACCGCCAATCGGTCTTATGACCAAACCACCTAAGACTATCACTCTAGCAACTGAGCTAGATCCCGCCCCTTTCTTTTGAAACGCAAACAATTTATTAACCTATTGGACTACTCTTTCCAATTACCTGAAAAGGATCCTTTTTTATGCATCTTCCCACAGACAAGATAGTACATACCATGGCCTCTGCTACACCAGTTGTGGAACACTGGCTGGAACGAGAAATAGACCAGTGGACCCACCGACCGCGCATTGGGTGCTAACCGGGAAATGATAAGTAATAAAGTTTGATAGTTGTATTCTAATACTATTGTTATCTTATATTAAACCATGGTATGTACTGTCCTATCTATGGGAAAATGTATACATAAGATCTTGCCACTAATGGAACCATCTAGCTGGTTTTACTATGTCAGTTCGACATCCATATAAATAAATAAATAAATATGCTCTAGTTGTGATGTTTAAACGAATAATCTCATATAGTGTAACTAGGTTTATTAGTCATGATGACGACTATTACGATGAAGACGACGATGATGATGATGATGATGACGATGATGACGACTATTATGATGACCATGACTTATAATGACAATGACTATTATGATGATGATGACTATTGTGATGATGCTGATGATGATGACTAGTATGATGATGATGATGATGATGAATATTATAATGATGCTGGTGATCATGCTATTCATAACGATGACTATTATGTTGATGATGACGATGACGATGATGACAATGATGATGAATATTATGATGATGACGATGGATATTAGGATCACGCTGATTATGGCGACGATGACTATTATGATGATGACGATATTTATTATGATGATGATGATGATAATGACGATGACTATTATAATCATGCTGATGATGATGACGATGACTATTATGATCATGCTGATGATGATGACAAATGCTTATGATGAAGATGATGATGATGATGATGATGAACTATTACGATGATGATGACGATAACTATTATGATGCTGCTGATGATTATGACGATGACTATTATGATGACATTGATGATGACGACGATGACTTTTATGATGTTGCTGATGATGATGAATATTATGACGCTGATGATGATGATGATAACGAAGCCTATTATGATGATGCTAATGCTGATGACGATGACTATTATGAAGATGCTGATGATGATGACGGTAACTATTATGATGATGCTGATGATGATGACGATGGTTATTATGACCACGATGATGATGACGACGATGACTATTATGATGATGACGATATTTATTATTATGATGATGATGATAATGACGATGACTATTATAATCATGGTGATGATGATGACGATGACTATTATGATCATGCTGATGATGATGACAAATGCTTATGAAGAAGATGATGATGGACTATTACGATGATGATGATGATAACCATTATGATGCTGCTGATGATTATGACGACTATTATGATGCCGTTGATCATAATGACGATGACTTTTATGACGCTGATGATGATGATGATGAATATTATGATGATGATGATGATGAATGTTATGATGATGATGATGATGATGATGATGACGGCGGCGATTACCATTACGATCATGCTGATGATGATGGCTACGACTATTGTGATCATAATGGCGATGACTATCATGATCATGCTGATGATGAAGATGACTATTATGATCATGCTGATGATGACGATGACTATTATGATCATGCTGATGATGACGATGGCTATTATCGTGAAGCTATTGATGTCGATGTATATTATGATGATGATGACAATATTATGATTATGCTGATGATGACGATGAGTATTATTATGATGATGACGATGCTTATTATGATGATGACAACGACTATTATTATGATGATGACGATGGCTATTGTAATGAATAGTATCATGATGATGACGATGAATATTATGATGATGATAACGACTATTACGATGATTATGACGATGGATATTGTAATGACTATTGTGATGATGATAACGATGACTATTATGATGATGTTGACAATATTATGATTATGCTGATGATTACGATGAGTATTATGCTGATGATGACGATGAGTATTATGATGATGATGACGACGATGAGTAGTATGATGATGATGACGACGATGAGTATTATGATGATGATGATGATGATGATGATGATGATGACGATTAGTATTATGATGATGATGACGATGATTATTATGATGATGATAACGACTATTGTGATGACTATTGTAATGACTATTGTGATGACTATTGTGATGATTATGACGATGGCTATTGTAATGACTGTTGTGATGACTATTATGATGATGCTAACGACTATTATGATGATTGTGACGATGGCTATTGTAATGACTATTTTGATGATGTTGACCATATTATGATTATGCTGATGATGACGATGAGTATTATGATGATGATGACGATGTGTATTATGATGATGCTAACGACTATGATGATGGCTATTGCAATGACTATTGTGATGATGTTGACAATATTATGATTATGCTGATGATGACGATGAGTAATATGATGATGATGGCGCTGAGTATTATGATGATGCTAACGACTATGACGATGGCTATTGTAATGGCTATTGTGATGATGTTGACAATATTATGATGATACTGATGATGACGATGCGTATTATGATGATGCTAACGACTATGACGATGGCTATTGTAATGACTATTGTGATGATGCTGACAATATTATGATTATTCTGATGATGGCAATGACTATTATGGTGATGATGCTGATGATGATGACGATGACTATTATGATGATGCTATTGATGTCGATGTCTATGTTGACAATATTATGATTATACTGATGATGACGATGAGTATTATGATGATGATGAAGATGAGTATTATGATGATGCTAACGACTATGACGATGGCTATTGTAATGACTATTGTGATGACTATTGTGATGACTGTTATAATGATAATTGCGATGACTATTGTGACGACTATTGTAATGACTATTATGATGATGATGATGATAACGATGACTATTATGATGATAATTACGATGATTAGTTTTCGGTCAGAATATTTGAATATTCACTCGCTAATTTGGTATTCGAGATATTTGAATAGTATTTTCAAGTTTTGGAATATCTAATTGAGATGGGTAATATGGTTTCTTTGAATTTAATTCTAATATAGGTCAGCTATGCTGCTTACCACGTGCATTCAATCGGGAACATAAAGAATGTTTCCTGTTACATAACAGAGTATTAGTACTGACGTCTGATGCGGGTGGCTGAAATTCATAAACAGTATTTTCGATAACACGGAAACGGGGACGAACTATAATACACAGGATGAATCTTTAACATGTATGTGGTATGTGCTATCCTGCCTATGGGACGGCACGTATAAAAGATGCCTTGCTACTAATGAAACATGCAGCGGGTGTCCTTTTAAGAATATAGTATGTACAAATTAACAAATGTTTGACATCCAATAACCAATGATTAATAAATCAATGTGTTCTAGTGATGTTAAACAAAACAAAATTTTATATATGCACATATAAGATTGTTCATTAATCTATTTTATTATTTCTGTTTAATTCATAGACAAGAACACAATGTATTTGAATGTATAATAATCAGATTGTGGTTTTGCACTATGTACATATGACAGACAAAGTTTGCCCATTATCTGTTATCTATCTGTCTTGAGACAAAGCTTGTACTAATAAAACTACCTAAATTACAGATTCACTTTTCTTGTAAGATCTTTTACTACATGAGAACTCAAACAGAACGACTGGTTGATACACTCTAAGAGATTTCAAATCAATGGACACTTCCAGCTGTCTTCATCCGAAATAAGCCGTCGGCGGGCTCGTTGGATTATTTCTCGTTCAAGCCATGCTGTCTGTTATATTGACTGGTATATTAAGGGCCGTGGCATGTACGGTCCTGTCTGTGGGATAGTGCATATAAATGATCCCTGGCAACCAATTGGAAAATGTAGCGGGTTTGCTGTCTTGAATTATAAGCTAGACTTACTAAATGTTTGACATCCAGTAGCCGATGATTAATAAATCAAAGTGATTTGGTGGTTTTGTTAAACGAAACCACTAGAGCACATTTATTAATCATAGGTTAATGCACGTCAAACAATTTAATAATTAGAGAAAACCCACTCATACCACGGCTTTTGATATGTTAGTCTTGGAAACCCCAAACAGGACAGCTCATACCACGGCTTTTGATATATTAGTCTTGGAACACTGGTAGTGACAGGGAAACCCCCAATCGGTCCTACGAAACAAACCACGTAAGGCTATCACTCTAACAACTAAGCTAGATCCCGCCCCTGTTTCTTTAACAATGGCAAAGAACGTGTTGACATGATGAAACGAAAACAATTCAAGAAGAAGAAGAAGGAAATCCTTTATTTAACGACGCACTTAACACATTTTATTTACGGTTATATGGCGTCAGGCATATGGTTAAGGACCACACTGATATTGAGAGAGCCAACTCGTTGTCGTCACTTCATGGGCTATTCTTTTCGACTAACATCAAGGGATCTTTTATATCCACCATCCCACAGACAGGATAGTACATACCAGGCCTTTGTTACACCAGTCGTGGATCAGTGGTTGGAACGAGAAATAGCCCAATGGTTTCATCGATCCTATACGCGAACGCTTTACGACTGGGCTACGTCCCGCCCTCTGAAAACAATTGATTAGTAATCATTAGCTTATTGGAATGATACGTTTTGTTGTATTAAAAGGCACGCAGAGGGGTGGCACGTTGCCCAGTGGTGATTGATTACTAATCATTAGCCTATTGGAATGATACGTTTCGTTGTATTAATAGGCACGCAGAGGGGTGGCACGTTGCCCAGTGGTGATTGATTACTAATCATTAGCTTATTGGAATGATACGTTTCGTTGTATTAATAGGCACGTAGAGGGGTGGCACGTTGCCCAGTGGTGATCGATTACTAGTCATTAGCCTATTGGAATGATACGTTTCGTTGTATTAATAGGCACGCAGAGGGGTGGCACGTTGCCCAGTGCTGATTGATTACTAATCATTAGCTTATTGGAATGATACGTTTTGTTGTATTAAAAGGCACGCAGAGGGGTGGCACGTTGCCCAGTGGTGATCGATTACTAGTCATTAGCCTATTGGAATGATACGTTTCGTTGTATTAATAGGCACGCAGAGGGGTGGCACGTTGCCCAGTGCTGATCGATTACTAGTCATTAGCTTATTGGAATGATACGTTTCGTTGTATTAATAGGCACGTAGAGGGGTGGCACGTTGCCCAGTGGTGATCGATTACCAGTCATTAGCCTATTGGAATGATACGTTTCGTTGTATTAATAGGCACGTAGAGGGGTGGCACGTTGTCCAGTGGTGATCGATTACTAATCATTAGCCTATTGGAATGATACGTTTCGTTGTATTAATAGGCACGTAGAGGGGTGGCACGTTGTCCAGTGGTGATCGATTACCAAGCATTAGCCTATTAGAATGATACGTTTCGTTGTATTAATAGGCACGTAGAGGGGTGGCACGTTGCCCAGTGGTGATCAATTACTAATCATTAGCCTATTGGAATTATACGTTTCGTTGTATTAATAGGCACGTAGAGGGGAGGCACGTTGCCAAGTGGTGATAGATTAGTAATCATTAGCCTATTGGAATGACACGTTTCGTTGTATTAATAGGCACGTAGAGGGGTGGCACGTAGCCCAGTGGTGATCGATTATAAATCATTAGCCTATTGGAATGATACGTTTCGTTGTATTAATAGGCACGTAGAGGGGAGGCACGTTGCCCAGTGGTGATTGATTAGTAATCATTAGCTTATTGGAAATATACGTTTCGTTGTATTAATAGGCACGTAGAGGGGTGGCACGTAGCCCAGTGGTGATCGATCCTCGTCGGTGGACCCATTGGGTTATTTCTTTCTGCGAGTGCACCATGACTGATCCAGACGTCGTGAGGTGTGCCGTTCTGTTTGTTGATATAGTGTTAGCTATTCTAGGTACATAAAGTAGCCTTTGTTAGGTGTGTTTGATATTTCCTGTCGAATGCACAACAGTACCAAGCTATAGTGTTAGCTATTGTAGGGACATAAAGTAGTCTTTGTTAGGTGTATTTGATATTTCTTGTCGAATACACAACAGCACCAAGATATAATGTTAGCTGTTGTAAGGACATAAAGTAGTCTTTGTTAGGTGTATTTGATATTACCTGTCCAATACACAACAGCACCAAGATATAATGTTAGCTGTTGTAAGGACAGATCGACGGATCAGGTACAAACCTCACACGTAGCCCAGTGGTGAAGCGTTCCCTTGATGCGCGGTCGGCCTGGGATCGACCCCCGTAGGTGGGCCCATTGGGCTATTTCTCGCTCCAGCCAGTGCAAGACGACTGGTATATCAAAGTACGTGGTAAGTGTTATCCTGTCTGTGGGATGGTGCGTATAAAATATATTTTGCTGCTAATCGAAAAAAATAGCCCATGAAGTGGCAACAGCGGGTTTCCTCTCTCAATATCTGTGTGATCCTTAACCATATGTCCGATGCCATATAACCGTAAATAAAATGTGTTGTGTGCGTCGTGAAATAAAACATTTCCTTCGTTTCTTCAAGTATAAATATAAAATCCACTTAACAGTCGAGGTGTTCTGTATGGGCCGCTCATCTGTATGAGGTTAGCCTGACCGTGACCAAAACAAGATCGGAATAAAGTTATTAAAAAAACAGTATAACGTTATGTCTTTTCAAACAGGAAAGTCAAATAGACCTCAAGCTGAGAACCATTGTGTTATTTCAAATACTAGGCCAGTCTGCATGGAGGGTTCAAAGGTCGAATACCTAACCCCTGCTCAAATCAAATTTTCTTTTTTAATATACTTTCCAGGTGAACGTGACTCGAAAACCCCTCTGAAACTTCGCTAACCCCCCCACCCCACCCTCCACAATAATAAGAATAAGTTGAAGTGGAAGAGCACCAACCCACTCAGACACCCCCCCCCCCCCCCCCCCACACACACACAGCTTACACGTGTTCTCTTTATCTACCTGGTCAGCACCCCGTATTACTGAGCCCCGATCTGTATCTATCCCCCCATTCCAGTTATGCATGGTAAATTTACTTGCTCTCCCCCGTTGGTGGACCCATTGGGCTATGTCTGGCTGTAGCCAGTACACCACGACTGGACTATATAAGGCATTGGTATGTGCTGCCCTGTCTGTGGGATGGTGCATATAACAGATCCCTTACTAATAATAGAAAACAATGTAGCGGGTTTCCTCTCTAAGACTATGTTAAACTTACCAAATGTTTGACATCCAATAGTCGATGATTAATAAATCACTTCCCTCTAGTGGTGTCGTTAAACAACACAGACTGTTTTAAGCTTTACTTTCACTAGCAATTTACATTGTTTAATGGCACCATTAGAGCACGTTGATTAACTAATCGTCGGCTATTGGATGTCAGACATTTGGTAATTTGGACTATTAATTTCCAGAGACCAGCTACGTTTTTAATAGTAACAAGGACTCTCTTATATGCACTTTCCGACGGACAGGGCAACACATACCAAGGTATTTGATATACTAGACGTGGTACACCGAAGTCGGATTATCAGGACTTTATACAAGGTGTATGGAAAGCAGGTGCGGATTGAAGGGGAGCTGCGTGACACACGATTATAACAGCCCCACCCCAGTTCAGCCTGGTAAATTTATTTTCATTAGCAAGCTACTTAAACGTTATTTTGTGTTGTGTAACGGCAACTTTAGAGCACATTCACTAATTAGTCATTGGTTAATTTTGACAGATAAAACCTGCTATATTTGTTTTCATCATCAATAAGGTATCTTTTCTATGTACTGTTCCCACATACTAGACAGCACACATCCCTGTTCTTGATATACCATACGTCGCGGCACTGACGTCAAGAATAAATAACAACAACAAAAACAGTCCGATAATGGATCCACTGAGGAGGTTCGATCCTGCGGCGGAAGAACCTCAGTCAAGCGCTCTATCTGCTTAACTATATCCCGGAGAAAAGACATAGATATTATCGATGTGTCGGATCGCTCTGTATCCAAGCCTGCCTTATGGAACGACCTTTCAGTTGGTGCATTCTCCGGGAACGTGTCTTGTCCCTGGCATGGTTAAAATAGACACGGAATAGGGAAATATTTACGACTGACCTGGCATGTAACAAAGAGATATCACATGCTGTCGAGTTTCACAACATATAATAAGACCTGTGTACTTGTAAGTACTGACTTTTAATGTATGGAAACACGGGTGGATAGAGCGGGTTTCCTCCCTAAGACTATATGTCAGAATTAGCAATGTTTGGCATACAATAGCTGATAATGACCACATTAAAGTGCTCTAGTGGAGTAGTTAAACAACACAAAACATGTGATATGGGCAATCTACTCCATTTAATGTAGTTGTCTGTACATTACTCAACACGCCTGGACATATTGGATGTATACCACCAAATCAAATCCCATTGCCGACAATAGTAACATATGTGGCTAAAACCCCTACCTAAAGCGTATCAATCGACATAAACACCATACATATAAACACTACCACCTCTCACTCAATGTTGGGTCTCGTGGGTTTCTTTACTTTGCTTAAAAACAACCAAACAAACAAACAAAACAACAACACGTTTTGTTTAAATTATTCAAAAGTCGGTTCAGGCGTGGATTGAAATGAACCTGAAAACAAATAATAATAATAATAAATAATAATAATAATAAAAATAAAATAAATAAATAAATAAATAAATATTATTATTATTATTATTAACTTTGTCTTATTAATACAAGTTAACACTGCTCATTTCTAGTACAGTTTTTAACATAAAACATATAACTGCCATTCATCCAGTGCTAGGGGCGGGATTTAGCTCAGTCGGTTGAACACTCGTCTGAGGAGCTTGAGTCGCAGGATCAAACCACCTCGGTGGATCCATTCAAATTATTGTTTTTTTCTCTCATTCCAACAACAGCAACAATAATAATAACACGTTTTGTTTAAATTGTCAAAAGGTCGCTTGTATTTCATGCGTGAAAAATAATAAAAATTTAATATTAATTGCTTTTACTTATTAATACAAGTAAGAAAATAAAATAAAATAATAATAATAAATAAATAAATAAATAAATAAACAAATAATAACTTTTTCTTATTAATACAAGTTAGTACAACAACAACATTTAACTGCCATTTTTTTCAGTACTAGGGGCGGGATTCAAATGATTATTGTTGTGTTTTTCCTCGTTCCAACCAGTCTACCACAACTGGTCAAAGGTCGTGGTATATGCTTTCCTCTCTGTGTGAAAGCGCCTATAAAAGATCCCTTGCTGTCAATGGGAAATGTGGCGGGTTTCCTCTGATGACTAAGTGTCAGAATTACTGAATTTTTGACATCCAATAGCCGATGGTTAATTAATTACTTCGTTCGAGTGGAAGGACATGTTTTATTTAACGACGCACTCAACACATTTTATTTACGCTTATATTGCGTCGGACATACTATATTGCGTCTTACATATGGTTAAGGACCACACAGATGTTGAGAGAGGAAACCCACTGTCGCCAGGATAGTACATGCCACGGCCTTTGTTACACCAGTTGTGGAGAACTGGCTAGAACGAGAAATATCTCAATGGGCTCACTGACGGAAATCGATACTAAATCGATCGCGCATCGAGCAAGCGCTGTAGTGTGCGGGTGGTGTCGTTAAATAAAATACACTTTTTCATCAGATACTATATCCAGGCGCGGATCCTGGGATGTGTGTGTGTGCGGGGGTGGGGGGGGGGGGGAGTTGGAGGGATCGGTGGTTCCGACAAGGTCGCGCCGATTAGTTTTTCGTCAAAACTTTAAAAACAAATTATAATAATAATAAAATAATAATACTATTAATAATAATAATAATAATAATAATAATAATAATAATAATAATAAAAAAATAAAATAAATAAAATCGTGTTCAAACACCATGCCCTGGCCTGTGGTTAAATGTTCATCTCTTTAGCTCCAACCCCTCCACCCACCCCCTCTCGGTCCGCCCTCACGAATCGCCCCCTTTTGCAAACCCGTAGATCCGCACCTGAATTGTCCACCCAGACACTTGAAGAAAAACGCGCCCCACGCGATTCGCCTGTTGTGTGAGGTTTTGTTCAGCCCTAACAACCTGGTCACGTTATGTTGGTCGATATATAGCTAGAATAAATGTTTAGCGAGGTCTCGTGATCCAGATATCCAACAACTGAGTCACCCGTCTCGTGACAGCCATTTTGTTGTGTTACCTGTCTGTTGATTGTGGAGGTAAGTGAATGATTTTCACCAATCCAGAGTACATTGATTGTAAATATAATACGTATTAGCTTGAACAAAACATTATTTTAATGCTTTGAGTTTATAGTTTACACCAGTATTAATTGTCAAACAGTACATTTCGATATTTAAACAACGTCGCCGACTTTGTTCAGCATGTCCCGTTTTAAATAGATTGACTGCGTTTTAACACGGATGTAAACGTGTTCATGTCTTGGGCGGGAAAGGTGATAACAAACATGGCAGGTGGTTGTATCTCAAGTTCTCATATTCCACCCGTTGGTATCGGGTTTCACATTTGAGGGGGAAGTATACACGATATGTGGAGTGTGTGCTGGGGGGGGGGGGGGGGTTGTTGGTACAACCTCGGCTGCAAAGGGAACAGTCTATATTGGGGGCACAAGGCATCTTTTCATTTATTTGAATCATTTTTGTCTCACGCAGCCCTACCCCGGTTCCGTATTTTAGACATGTTTATCCTGAATTGTTTGGTGATACAAACATATACAACACCAAGAACACGAATGTTTTTTTAACGCCACATTTACACATTTTCAGGCGCGGGTGCAGTGTGGGGGTTCAGGGGTCGAAACCACGCTCCAGTTAAGAAAAAATGTTCATCTGTTTTCAATATATTTCTGTGCGATCATGACACGACTGCGCTATAACGTTCGCTTGCCAGTCCAGACTCCCGTCCATATGTTTTATGCTACGGCTGTTTTGGTTATTTTAACATTTCTCCGAGGAAGACAGATAGGAAACCCGCTATAGGGTTTTCTTAGTTTATTAGCAGGTATAAATCCTACTATGTATTTCCCCATGTCTTATCGATGTTCGGTTGTGAGGGTAATATACATGGTGTGTGTGTGTATGGAGGCGGGGGGGGGGGGGGGGGGGGGGGGGGGGGGGGTTAGAGCACAAGCTCTAGAGGAGGGGACACAGTCTCGTGTGAGGGGACATTGCATAGTTTAATCTTCATTATATGCAGTAGAGGTAAAAAATAAAAAAGTACATTTGTCGTATGTAAGTAGAGCACACTATCTAGTGGAGAGGACACAGTCTGGTGTGGGGGACACAGTCTCGTGTGTTGGACACAATGCTTATTTTAATATTAGATTGGGGGTGGAGAAAGTACATTTCTGTCCCCTATCCCCTCCGCCGGTTTGGACCCTTGATGTTATCAAGATTTATAAAATAAAACGGTCCACCTGGGCGGGACGTAGCCCAGTGGTAAAGCGCTCGCACGATGCGCGGTCGGTCTGGGATCGATCACCGTCGGTGGGCCCATTGGACTATTTCTCGTTCCAGTCAGTGCACCACTACTGCTATACTTTGTTTTCCTTTCTTTCCACCTGATGTCTATCAATAAGACTGCCTTAACAACAACAGACTTAAGTTTTTTTCTCTAACGTAATTAGTTCATTGAGATGCTTGCATCGCAAGATCGAATCACCTCGGTGCATCCATTCAACTGATTATATTATTTGTGTTCCAACTACTGTACCTCAACTGGTTAAAAGCCGTGGTATGTGTTTTCCTGTGTGTAGGGAAGTACATATAAACGATAGTTTGAAGTATTAGGAAAAGTGTAGCGGGTTTCTGCTTGTGACTACCTGTCAGAATTATAAAATGTTTGACATCCAATAGCCGACCATTACTTAATCAATGTTTTCTAGTGGCGTCTTTAAACAAAACAAACATCATAACTTAAGGTGTTTGATAAATACCAACATAGTGTTTTACTTTTCACGTTTAGAGAAATACAGGTCCTGGCTGTGTACAAGATTACAATTATTTTTTTTCTTTTCGCTAATGAAAATCTTTTTTTTTAAATTTAATTTCAGTTCACGTCAGTAGCTTTTTACAATGGAGGACGTTCAAACCCAACTTCTACAGAACATTCACCAAGAGATCATCAACGGTTCGTTCAGTGACATACAGGTGATTTGTAGGGATGGGAAAACAACCGGAAGTCGGCTCGTTCTGGCGGCGCTTTCCCCGTACTTCCGGGCCATGCTTACATCAGATATGGCAGAGAGTCGGAAGGGCGTCCTGGAACTTCCAACTGTGTCTCTATCTGTGTTTCAGGACATTCTCAAGATGTATTTCTGCAAGATTAATCTGATAAACGAGGACAACTGTATGCATATGTTAGACACTGCCGAGATGATGCAGCTTGATCATATCAAAAATCTCTGTAAGATCTACTTGAACCACAATATGGCAATAACTCCTCAAAATTGTTTAAATCTATGGAGAGCCCTGAAACTCTACAATTTCCTTGATTTGTCCAAACGGGCGCTTTCCTGTTTGACTGATAAAACGGAAAATGTTATTCAGCTGTCAAAGGCGGAAATTTGTGAAATAATTTCCAAAGATGACTTAACCTGTAAAGAAGATGACATTCTGAAAGTCGTCATGAAGTGGATTGAACATAATAATCCGGAACAGGAGGACGTCCAGAGTATTTTTGAAAATGTGCGACTAGATATTGTTGACCGACAATTTCTGGTTAGTGATGTAGTGTTTTCAAAGATCGTTCTGGAGAATAGCGCTGTGAAGGAAATGATACAACACGTTTTATGTTCAGCCCTGCCACAACGTACACGCACAACGAGGTTTGTTGCCAACCTACCTGATGTTTTCGTACTACAACACACTGGCAAGTTACTGCTGTCTTGTTTCACGTCAGAAGAGAAGTGGGAAGACGTCCCGCCAGCCCCAGTAGATCCTGGACAGTATTATTCAGCAGCGAGTTTGGATGACAAGATCTACATCACTGGTGGTAATATACAACCTAAATGTACACTTGTGTATGACACCATTAGAAAAGTGTGGAACGTAGGTCCAGACCTCAACGATGAACACTATTGTCACTGTACAGCCACAGTAAGTTTCAAAGTGTACGTAATTAGTGGTTGTGATACCAGTACAATAGAAGAGAAGAGCGAGAGTGAGGCGCAGTGGCAGGTGGTTGTGGATTTGGGGTTGGAAAGAACGGATACGTTTCCTGTTACAGTTGGTGAGAACATTCTCGTTATAGGAGGACAAGTAAACTACATCCCGTCAGATTTCCTCCAATGTTTTAACACTACAACCCGCGCTGTGACCAAGCTGGATAGAAAGTTGCCTTGTACCTCCTACACAATAAGAGGATCTGTTCACCTACAAGATGTGTATCTGATGGACGGTGTTGGCAACGTGATGCACATTCACGTCACTGACAGAAATGGAGAAATCCAGGTTGAGAATAAACTAACAGCTAAGTGGAAATCATTGGATGTTTTCTTTGGTATCGTTCACCAACATGGAAGCCTGCTGTGTTTTACAAAAGACGGAATCAGTAAATTCAACCTGGCTGAAGGGAAAGAAGAATATAGTACATTCCCAGACCCACCTAGAAGTGGCAGTGTGTACGACGTCCTGACATTGTGACACGTGATACACTGCAAGGCGTCTTCATTACTCAGTGTGATTACACGTCTTGTGTTCCAAGACAAAAACGATATTTATGGACATGTCTAGTTACAGTGAAACCTCTCAAAACCGGACCCTCTATAAGCAGGAATCCCCTCAAAACCGGACATTTTTCATGGTCTCATTTTAAATATCTGCACAGAAGGGGACCTCTCGAATCCGGATGCCTCTTAAAACAAGACTTTTTACTTGGTCCTGAGGGTGTCCGGTTTAGAGGAGTTCCAAGACAAGAACGATGTTTAACATGTCTAGTTATTCCATTATGTTAAATGTGTTTGTTTTCTTCAGCACATACATGCATGCACATATGAGACACCGCAATGACTGTTCATTGATCTCTTTTATTAGTTCTCTTCTTATTCACAGACAAGAACACAATTTATTTGAATGTGTAATAACAGGTTTGTGGTAGATCGCGTTTTGTTATGTATACACATGGCACACATGGTTTGTTAATTAATCTGTTGACCGGTGGATATTTGTTGATAGTTTTAATTAGGACAAAATATAATAAAATGAGACATTAGAGCAAATAATCGATAAGCCGTTATGGTATAATGCTTATTTTAAAAACAAAACGTCATTTATTAAACAATGGTATAATAAAGGTATTATACATATTCGAGATATTCTTTCAGAAAAGGGACACATTATTCCTTTTATAGACTTAAAGCAAACATATAATATCGGTGTGATATTTTTAGACTATGAAACATTAATACACAATATACCTGAAAATGGGACGTTGTGGTGTATTTACTAATATTCGTTCTATATACAAATAACACTCTCGTATGGAAAAATATATACGTAACATCCAGACTGTGTACTAAAGAATTATCACCTAAGCGGCCGTCACATATCCTATTTTTCTAATCGCAGGAGTCGCCGTGGGATTTAGAGCCCGTGGATGAATCGGGCGAAGTCCATGTCTGAGACGTGAGCCCTCACATATTAGACGGGGCCCCGGGCGGCTGATCAAAGAACAGATCGGTAGGCGTCCTGGTGTTTAGAAGCCGCCGGGGGTGGGGGGGGGGGGGGGGGCGAACTAGCGGGGCGCCCGACCGATGTTGTACAAATCGCCCGGGATCCGTGAGGCTATCGTAGGGTGGCCGTGAGGGGCCCGTGAAAATCCCACGGCACCAGGCGGATTTATTTCCAATAATTTTTGTCAAAATCTTCAGGCAGAGAGAGAGAGAGAGAGAGAGAGAGAGAGAGAGAGAGAGAGAGAGAGAGAGAGAGAGAGAGAGAGAGATATGGGAAAGTGCATAGTATGATTTATTCCTGCTTTAAAATCAGAAAACCCTATAACGGGTTTCCTCTCTTTCATTCTCGAAGAACTATTAAAATAACCAAAACAGCCGTAGTATAAATCAACAATTAAATACAACTGTTTTTAATTGTATTTAGGAGGTCGGTTATAATCATAAACATATGTCTTTGTATGCCATTTAGCAGGGCGCAAAAGGACTGCGTAAGGAAGATCACGTTGGCTAATTAAATAGCCTCGCGTGTTGAGGCCCATTTTGTAATAAACGACCCATTTTGTAATATGTACCCATTTTGTAATAAAAAACGACCCATTTTGTAATATGTACCCATTTTGTAATAAAAAACGACCCATTCTGTAATAAACGTAGGTACCCATTTTGTAATAAAATCGGACCCATTTTGTAATAATAAATAGGTGCCCATTTTGTAATAAAAAAATGCCCATTCTGTAATAAAGGCTTAAAACGTCAGATTACAACATAGGTATAGGCCTTTGTTTAATATATAAAAAGTGAAATAATATTAAACTTTGTGTTTAGATTTATGTCGATGGTTCTCCTGGGATACGAAATTTCTAACGCTAACCCCCTAAATATACATTGTTTTCTTGTTCCAACCAGTGCTATTCGGTTGGGGTATGAAGAACCAAGTATGTTCTACAGCTGTGTATCAAAAATAGTAGCTTGTGTGGGTAGTCTGTATCATAATTATCGGAACAGCAACAGCTGATTAAAATACTTTGTGATGTTAAAGAAGCATACATTAAAGATTTAATTAATATTGATAAGTATATTAGTTTGGCATACAAATTATAAGTTAAGGCACTCTCTTGTCTAAAAGCATACTAGTTGTCACTTTTCTTTTATACTGTTTGTGAATGTAATACATTTATGCATGTAGGTAACATTTAGTTTATATATTTCATTGTATTATTACCTAACATGAAAACCAAAAGCGTGTAATTGATGAATATAATAATTGAATTCTCTTGTGCGTTTATACATACTGTGTGTATATGCTGTGCTGATAAGCTTACAGCTTAAAGCAATAAAATAATTGAATTGAAACACATATACATTTAAAACAGGAGATGATTATTTTGTCGTGCATTGATTATACTCTCCGTATGGATGAACATTTGGATCCTAGCTAAAATAATACAAAGGTGAATGAATACATATACACAATCCAATGAATGCATATGACAAGGGTTTTTTTCCCCATGAAAATTTTCATTATTCAAGGAGAACTTTCCTTTGTTAGAAACGATAACAGTTTGGCTAACAACTTTCAGTTCTTTTTGCAATACAGGTCTGTCTGTCTGTTTCTCTCTCTCCCTCACTGTTTCTCTGTATGTCTCATTATATCTGTATCTCTGTCTCGGTTTCTCTCTGCTTATCTGTCTGTTTTTCTCTCTGCTTGTCTGTCTGTCTGTCTGTCTGTCTGTCTGTCTCTCTCTCTCTCTCTCTCTCTCTCTCTCTCTCTCTCTCTCTCTCTCTCTCTCTATGTGTCTGTGTGTCCATCTTTGTATTTATCTGTGTGTGTCTCTGTGAATATATAGTTTTGAAAACAAGGGTTTTTTTTCCTTGAAAAGGTTCATTATTCAAGGAGACTTTCAGTTCTTTTCAAAACATACGTTTATTTTTCAGTGAATTCATACATTTATAATAATATTTTGTGTTGACTTCAGGAGGAAGTATCTGTACATGCTTATAATTTATGTAAAAAATAAACCGGTTTTGATACACAATGTTCCTTTTCGAAATATTATTAGCACATTTATGAATTAACTTAAATAGTTCCTATTGTCATGCATAAGGGATAGTTCATGTTCAGTTACTACGATTTAACATTTCCTGACACTTCTAGTGTCTCACATGGTATATTTTTAATCTATGGGATCGTTCAATTAGTTGTGCAGCAATTTATTCAAATACATCAAATCTTATTCAAAATTCTGTAATATTATTACACTGTATATATTTAAAATGTTCATATTTATGGGATTATTAGCAAATGTACATAGAAGTTTAGAAAGAAATATATATATATACCCTAATATTGCCGGTAACCATAACAAAAGAAGAATAAGAATAAGAAAGGCAAGTGTGGGTAGTTGTATATATATATATATATATATATATATATATATATATATATATATATATATATGCATTCAAGACCGCATTTGAGCACATAGTCAGGCGGCAAACTAAAGTACAGTGTAAGCGGTAAATCGGTTAATGGACAGTACCTGTACACAATAATTGTATAATTAACTTCCACAACCATCGGCCGAATGATCACATGTGTTTTATGTGTATTGTTCACTTTCTCGTGGTGGGTGGGGGATGGGGTAGGGCGGCTGGGGTGTCTGGGGAGGGAGTGTTAGTGGGAAATCACTTTTGACGGATACTAGTTTAAGTGTATTTCAGCTTAAGTAGTTGTTGATTAAACCCACTGTTTTTAATCAGCTGCTACGGCTTTTACAACACATTCATGAAGGTTACTTTCTCTTACACATATCTACACTTAGATTATAATGTAACAGTCGTGGCGTAATGGGGGGGGGGGGGGGGGGGGGGGGGAGAAGGAACTGGTTAGAACGGCAAAAAGCCCAATTGATTTGTTCACCGAGGAGGTTCTATCCTGTTACCCAAGTCCCCCAGGCGAACGTTCAACCGATTAAGCTAGATCCCGCCCCGATCATGATAGATAATACCACACGATGGGTTACGAAAAACAGCAAGGATATTTTATATGCACTTTTCCATAGTCAGGATAGTACATACCAGGGCTTTTAGTATACCAGTTTTAGGGTATTGGTTGGAACAGACAAAAAAACCAATGTGTGTGTCCACAGAAGTTCGATCCTGCGATACAAGCACCTCAAGCGAGCGGTCTGGAGTAATGGATGAACGGACAAACTGAATAGGTTCACTTACAGAATCAACCTTAAGACATATTCGTACCCCTGACGAACTCCCAACCACTGAAAAAAAATCTAAACACAAAGTTTAAAATTATTTTAATTTGTATATATTTAACATCTATGTCGTATTCTGACGTTTTAAGCCTTTATTACAGAATGGGCATTTTTTTTATTGCAAAATGGGTACCTATTTTTTATTACAAAATGGGTCCGATTTTATTACAAAATGGGTACCTACGTTTATTACAGAATGGGTCGTTTTTTATTACAAAATGGGTACTTATTACAAAATGGGTCGTTTTTTATTACAAAATGGGTACATATTACAAAATGGGTCGTTTATTACAAAATGGGCCTCAACACGTGTCTACGGAATTGCCACGACCTAAAATCGCGCTTGGAAAATCGCAGATTTCGGAGTCAGGTTTTCACGCCCGCGGGCAGCGTCCGGCCGGACGCCTCTCGAAAATGCCCTTTTTGGCCAGTTTTAGGATTCGCGCGGGCGCCGCGACCGATATGTGAGGGGCGCTTGATTGATTTTCAGTATAATATTATTCAAAGAATAACGGCCACAAATAGCTATTTGTATAACATTGGATTACGCGATGATTCATTATGTTTTTGTTGTTTTTTTGTAAACTCGATGAAGAAACTATAGAACATAAATTTATTCATAAAATATCCACATGTAACTGTGGTTTGGAAGAATTTGGAAAAAGGGATTTTTAACACTACAGGATTCCGTGTATTTTTCGACGATCAAATAATAATGTTTGGTATACAGAGAGGGCAGATGGTATTAAACCATTTAATTTTGGTCACAACACGTTACTTTTATAACTCACGACTATCGAACAATATTCCTTTGTTATGCAAGTGCTAGCCTCGGTGAAAGAGTATTACATTACTGAGAAACTTGTTTCAAACATAAATTTGTAAGGTGAAGCTGTCAATGTGCTCTAGTGGTGTCGTTAAACAAAACAAACTTTCATACGACGTAAAAGAACATTTCCATACCAAATAACTGGATCCAGCCAGAAGTTGATTTCCATTAAGTGAATACAAATTCATATTTAAACAGTACGGAATAATGTCTAGGTTTGGTTTCGAACCCATACCCTTTGGCATAGTGCATCGTTATTTCCCGCAATGATGCATATTGTATCATAATCGCACGCCGTCACTATCAAACACACGTTTATTTCAAAACTTACGTCTATTGTTACAGACTAAGCGAATATAGTCGATTACTCTATCAAAGTTATAGTTTGTTTTGTTTAACTACACCACTAGAGCACATTTATTAATGATAGGTTAATGGACGTCAACAAATTTAATATTTCTGAAATGTAGTCTTAGAGGAAACCCGCTACACGTTTCCATTAGTACCAAGACGTCTTTTACATGCACTTCCTTACAAACAGGGCAGCTCATACCACAGCTTACCCCCAATCGGCCCTATGTCCAAACTACATCAGGCTATCATTCTAACAACTGAGCTAGATCCCGCCCCTTTCTTTTGAAACTCAAACAATGTATTACACTATTGGACTACTCTTTCCGATTAGCTGTTGGGATCTTTTTGTATGCATCATCCCACAGACAAGATAGTACATACCATGTCCTTTGTTACACCAGTGGTGGAACACTGGCTGGAACGAGAAATAGACCAGTGGAAAAACCGACCGCGCATTTGGTCCTAAACGGGGAATGTTAAGTAATAAAATTTGATAGTTGTATTCTAATTTTATTGTTTTCTTATATTAAGCCATGGTATGCACTGTCCTGTTTATGGGGAAATGTATACATAAGATATTGTTACTAATGGAAATATGTAGCGGGTTCCATCTCTAAGGCTATATGTCAGTTTGACATCCAGTAGGTGATAATAAATAAATGTATACATAAGATCTTGTTACTAATGGAAACATGTAGCGGGTTCCATCACTAAGACTATATGTCAGTTTGACATCCAGTAGGTGATAATAAATAAATGTATACATAAGATCTTGTTACTAATGGAAACATGTAGCGGGTTCCATCTCTAAGGCTATATGTCAGTTTGACATCCAGTAGGTGATAATAAATAAATGTATACATAAGATCTTGTTACTAATGGAAACATGCAGCGGGTTCCATCTCTAAGGCTATATGTCAGTTTGACATCCAGTAGGTGATAATAAATCAATATATACATAAGATCTTGTTACTAATGGAAACATGTAGCGGGTTCCATCTCTAAGACTATATGTCAGTTTGACACCCAGTAGGTGATAATAAATAAATGTATACATAAGATCTTGTTACTAATGGAAACATGTAGCGGGTTCCATCTCTAAGGCTATATGTCAGTTTGACATCCAGTAGGTGATAATAAATCAATATATACATAAGATCTTGTTACTAATGGAAACATGCAGCGGGTTCCATGTCTAAGACTATATGTCAGTTTGACATCCAGTAGGTGATAATAAATCAATATATACATAAGATCTTGTTACTAATGGAAACATGTAGCGGGTTCCATCTCTAAGGCTATATGTCAGTTTGACATCCAGTAGGTGATAATAAATAAATGTATACATAAGATCTTGTTACTAATGGAAACATGCAGCGGGTTCCATCTCTAAGGCTATATGTCAGTTTGACATCCAGTAGTTGATAATAAATAAATGTATACACAAGATCTTGTTACTAATGGAAACATGTAGCGGGTTCCATCTCTAAGGCTATATGTCAGTTTGACATCCAGTAGGTGATAATAAATCAATATATACATAAGATCTTGTTACTAATGGAAACATGTAGCGGGTTCCATCTCTAAGGCTATATGTCAGTTTGACATCCAGTAGGTGATAATAAATAAATGTATACATAAGATCTTGTTACTAATGGAAACATGTAGCGGGTTCCATCTCTAAGACTATATGTCAGTTTGGCATCCAGTAGGTGATAATAAATAAATATATACATAAGATCTTGTTACTAATGGAAACATGTAGCGGGTTCCATGTCTAAGACTATATGTCAGTTTGACATCCAGTAGGTGATAATAAATCAATATAATTATACATAAGATCTTGTTACTAATGGAAACATGTAGCGGGTTCCATCTCTAAGGCTATATGTCAGTTTGACATCCAGTAGTTGATAATAAATAAATGTATACACAAGATCTTGTTACTAATGGAAACATGTAGCGGGTTCCATCTCTAAGGCTATATGTCAGTTTGACATCCAGTAGGTGATAATAAATAAATATATACATAAGATCTTGTTACTAATGGAAACATGTAGCGCGTTCCATTTCTAAGGCTATATGTCAGTTTGACATCCAGTAGGTGATAATAAATAAATATATACATAAGATCTTGTTACTAATGGAAACATGTAGCGGGTTCCATCTCTAAGGCTATATGTCAGTTTGACATCCAGTAGGTGATAATAAATAAATGTATACATAAGATCTTGTTACTAATGGAGCGGGTTCCATCTCTAAGGCTATATGTCAGTTTGACATCCAGTAGGTGATAATAAATAAATATATACATAAGATCTTGTTACTAATGGAAACATGTAGCGGGTTCCATCTCTAAGGCTATATGTCAGTTTGACATCCAGTAGGTAATAATAAATAAATGGATATGGTCTAGTGGTGTCGTTAAAATAATAATATCATATTGTGTAACTAGGTTTATTAGTGATCACGAAGACGTCGATGATGGCGATGGTCGTGGTGGTGGTAACTAATACGATGATGATGACTAAAGTAGTGTCGGAAATAGAATAAAAATGATTTTCGTCAATTATTTCTTTCATATTAAACTGACAAGTAAATATTGTGTAAATATCTATTTAATAATACTCTACCTAATTTACAAGTTACTTGTTT
>NW_024537383.1:0-19902 GCF_016097555.1 Gigantopelta aegis | reverse complement strand
TTGGTCGTGAATTCGAGAAGTCATTCGACCGTTCAACCAAGCCCTACCTCGTCTCCCGTGATGGCAGCCCGGACTACCGAATCCGTTCAGCTACTAGTGGGTGCCAGTGACGTGTGTGCTGGAGCGGTTCTGTGTCCCGAAGAGAAGACGGACTGGCCATCCTAATGAAAGCCTCCAACCAGGAGTTTTGAGGTGGATTCTTCTTCTGAAGAATACCCAATACCTATTGTACATATCCAAGTGCACATCTGATGCCTGTCCCGAAGTTGAACGTTATGATAGTGTGTTGACCTTCTTGATTTCGGTTTGTTTATATCTCTTGTTAATTTGTATACAGGGACTCAGAGATTCATTGTGATTACTGGAGTCACCTTATTTTTCCTGTGTTATATGTCCGTATGCGTCGGTTAACGCACCTTTTTGTTTTAATGTAGTATATTTCCCATTCCTAAGTAGAGGAAATATCCTTTTTGAGGTGGGGGTTGTGGTCCACGGTACATGCTCTTGCATTTGTTTCGCCTGTGGCGATTTACTTGTGTTTAGAGGGCCGTGTGCAGTTTATTGCCCGTAACCCCAGATGGGCAAACTTGTTACGTAATACTTCGCACGATCGGACATTCCAATATGCACTTAGTCCCGCTGTGGAGGCATATTGTGCCATGCGAGTAGTTACGTAATACCTCTGCGAGTGCGGTTTTACAACCGGATGATTTTGGCGACGATGGCGTCAGTAAGTCTGACGATCAGAGAGAAATAATAACGACTCTTAGTAGAGTCCAGACTATGAGATGATACGTGAGGTACCGCCTTGTACTCCCAGGCCAATTCTGAATTTATAATAATAGCTAGAATTTAGAGATATCTAGGAGAACGAATTAGGACGGCTCGAGGGGGATCACGAAACGTAGTCCGTTAGGGACTTGGTAAATACTCATTTCTGCTCTGTGTATAACCTTGATGTTGATTGATGTGACTTTAAATATTTTAATACTGTATTTATACCAATATTCTTTGTAGACAGTGTCTTCGGTCATCTGACGAGTAAATCGTAGACTTATTGTTCTAACATTATATGAGGTATTTGGTATATAAAGCTTAGCCAGTCATCCTAGCCGACCTGGGTACAAACTGTAGGTTATTGTCTTTTATTGTGATAAGTATTATTCTGTGTTACAAGATTACTGAAAGAGTAGTTAGGTAGGGTTAATTAAAAATAACCCGTTAGGAATAGAGCTGTAATTCCTTTATTAATTAAGTTCCCCAAGAAGCGTTCTAAATTATCACACGTTACTGAACGAGTAGTAAGGGTTAATTATAAATAACCAGTTAGGAATGGTGTTGTAATTCCTTTATTAATTAACCCTTCTCCTGGAAGCGTTTCTCAATTATCACACGTGTGTGGGTGTGGTGTAACGGTGAAGTGATTCGCATATTGTGTAACTACACACCCAGAGATTAACTAATTAAGTGATCAGTTCTGGGTTGTTATTATTGTTGTTATTAATTAACTACTACGGCTGTACATTTGTCAGCGTAGATTAATACAGATTCCAAAGTGTATTGTGTTTTTGTTGTGTTTTCTAGAGAACTAACGTGCTATAATAATATATACTTTATATAAGATCGTATCTCTGATCATACCTAGAGACGAGCCATACTAGGGTTAACAGCCTGTTACAGAGAGATCTAATAGATATACAAGTAGGAGAGACATTTTGATAATCGTGTTTTATTCGGTTACGGGAATTATAGAATCCCCGTGACACACACCAAAAAGATCAGTACCCTCCCCCCCCCCCCCCCCCCCCCCCCCCCCAATTAAAAACAAAATACACACCAAACACAGGGAAACATGTCGCCACTACGAACTAACGATGTGTTGCTCATTCGTATATACCATGGTATAGACAGTAATCCCCCACAGATCGCACTGACTGTATCAAGACACTGAATAGCTTGTCGTGATATGTTTGTAGCCCCAGTATCTTCTAGCCTTCCTTTTGTATGTGAGGGTATGGCTAGAGCGCGTTAACAGTTTGTCAATGTTTTTCACTGTGTCTCAAGTACAGACACTTTCCGAAATGTGATGCCATAGACCTTTAGTCTGAATCTTTGTTAGGTTTACTCATGGCACTAAACGTGTATGTTAATGTCTAGCGCATGCGTCATACGAAGAAACCCGACGCCGCTATCGGAAAGCGACTGACACCGTGTTTCGGTTGTCGGTTTCTTCTTGCTGTATCTGTACTTGTTGGAAACGTATAAATTTAATGTCGGCAGTGACCTTCGAAATAATAACTTAAGAAGCTATATGCATATTAGTCAGGGGTTTCCCTAGGGCCGTTAGGCGTAGCGGCCCGACACGCTTTGATCCGTAAAGTAAGCGCTTTGACGGCGTGGAAGCGCCTTAAATCAATTGCCTTGATTTGAAGTACTTTAGAAAAACAATTATCACAAGTACGAGCGTGGCAGTCGACTACCTCTTGCAAACAACTTGTGTACCAGTATATCAAGCACACCTAATCACTAAGACAGGTAAAACACTTCCTAAATACTTAACAATGGACCAGTCGTCTGCTCACAATTGGTGTTTGGTAATTTTACCACATCTACTGGGACCGCTAATCCGTCAGGAAGGCGCTTACGCGTAACGGGATTCCCGTGCCGAGCAGTCAAGCTTCTAGGCCGATCAAAGAAGATGCCCATTGATAGAATCAACTGTACTATTTAACTGAATACAAACTAGGTGAAGCACTTTTTAATAGTACAGTTAAGTTGGCAATCAGTAATTTCTATCCTAACACCCCCTTCCCAAAACACACACTGAAAAGGGATGCAGTCGATTCGTCCACTGGACGATTCGTCCACTGAAAATTCGTCCACTGAGGAACTCGAGACGATTCGTCCACTACAAAAAATCAGTACCGGACGATTCGTCCACTGGGTTTTTATTTCGTCCATTATTACCCCATATTTTTTTTTTGCTGTGTCATAAATTTACAAAGGTGAAAATAAATTATATTGCATTAGATTACGCTTGGTTGATGTTTTTGTAACAATGCTCTGCAGACGTAATTCTTTGGCGTTTCTATTTATTCGGTTATTGTTTGTTTCTATAATGTACGCCTTTCACGCTACATGTCGTAGGATATTTTTAGTACAATGTGCCCAGTAAAGATAATCTTTAGTCCTTCCCTTTCAACGTGGTAAGTGTACAGGTGTCCTCTAGTGTGATATTGTGAAGTAATTAGCAATGCAGGCTCATTACTGCTTAAGCTTGTTTCACCAAGTTGGATCCAGTAGCGTCTAAAACAACACGCCTTATTTCAAAGCTGCACCGCTAACTACCTGTATGGACGGAATGAATGAATGAATGAATGAATGAATGTTTAACGACACCCCAGCACGAAAAATACATCGGCTATTGGGTGTCAAAACCTATGGTTTGTTTTGAATTGTTTTTTAATGTACATTTAATTAATTAAATTGGAATTGAGAGACAAACACGTTTTTATTTTATTTCGAGGTTATTATTCATAACGTGACGAGGGAGGGTACAGTGGATAGAATTTTACCGCCATTGAAGGAGAACATGACGGGGGGGGGGGGGGGGTAATAAAGTCTTCCGACGCGGAGGCTTGCATTACCTATTTACCACATTGTGTACGAGCGAGTGGACGAATCGTCCGTGGACGAATCATCCGCATGATAATGAATACAAACAGTTAATAAAAACTGGATAGTAATGTTGAATTCTAACTCTATTTCACTTTTTTGGTTATAGTACACACAAAATAATGTTAAGAAACGATTACAATGTCAAAGAAATAACTATTAATATGTTTGAAAAAAATGCAGTCATCGAGTGGACGAATTGTCCGAGGTGAGTGGACGAATTGTCCAGTGGACGAATCGACTGGAAAGCACTGAAAACATTCAGGGCTCGCGCTGTCGGTAGCCAATTTAGCTATCGGCTAATTAAAAATAATTTTTACAAAAAATGGCTAATACAATTTTGCAAGAGGCTAAAATTTTGGCTGAGCCATTTTCTATCTTCTGATGTGAACAAACGGTTACATAATCTATTCGACACCTCAAACATAATAATATCAAATATTCAATTAGCGTAATAGCGATCTCGCAACCGGTAACGAGAAACGGTGTTATCCAGAATACAGCGTATGCCTTATGATGTTTGCTAATTTTAATAATCAAGGTTATTCATTTTAACGGCATGCATTCGACATGTATGACAGCAATGTGACGGTGATTCAATGTCTGGAAGATATGTATGTCATAGGGTTTTACGTGCACATTCAGAACAAGCTGTTGTAGCGCACGTCTGTCGTCCACGACAGGAAAGGTGGGGGGAGGGAAGAGGAGGGACCGCCTGCACTGGCAGGTGCAAGGGAGCACCAGCAGCCCAATCAAATCGGTAGCAGGCGGGTGTGGGTGGTGGAGGTGCAATGGAATTTGAATGGAGCAGTTAAATGCCAAAACGAAAAGGGTGCGCAATTTTGATTGAGGGAATTTGGCACAATTTTGAACGGTCGGTCGAAAGGTAAATGGCCGAGCTAATATAGGTTTTGATATTAGTGAATCGAGAGTATCTCGTTAATTTTAGACCTCTACGATGTTGTGGTGTCTCCCTAGGTTGCCAAAAGGGCCCTTATAAAGGGCCAAGATATGTAACTTGTTATTTTAATTTTGTAAAGTCTTTCAACCAAAGTAATAAAAACAAACCGACAATGCATGTCAATTTGAATACACATGCCAGTTCAGGGCCGAAAGACATGTCGGCAATCCCAAGGGCCAGACCGAGCGACAACAAAACGTTCGCTACACTGGTTTGTGCGCTTCACGTTAAACCAAATGGAGACGACGGACACCAATCAAATAGTTCGCGAACGTTAGGAAGAACATTCGTTGGTTGAACTGAGGAAAGCTCTAGGCGTAATATACGTCACGCTTCAGAGTCAGCTGACACCCACGTGTCAAGAGACATGTTGCGGACATTAAACAATACGATTACACAGAAGTAAATCTTGATGTAAATTTGTTGAAAAACAATAGTTGTTTGCATCAATGAATACCTAACTGCAGTTTCGGTTATTTCCTTTGTCTTTGTTAATTTTGTACCTATGGTCGAGAGCACGCATGCAGATCACGATCGCGGGAAATGAACAAATTTATTTATACAAATTGCAGTTAAACGTACACTGAGTTAGTTTACAATAATCATATTTGTTAGATAATGCTAGATATATATTTGCAAAACTGTGAGGTGACATTTAATAAGTTAGCTGGATTTTAAAAAGACCGTAAATTTTAATTTTATTAAGTTTATATATATATATTGAATATACTGTGAAGTCAGCATTCTTAGCCTAGGTATTTTACAAGCAGAAATCACAACAAGCATTTAACACGACGTTGAAATCAACGGCAACAACGTGAAGCAAACTATGAAATTGTTGGGGGTGGGGAATTGATGGGTCATTTAAAAAAAGTTTACAAAAAAAAAAAAAAAAACATGATGGAAGGAAGGAAATGTTTTATTTAACGACGCACTCAACACATTGTATTTACGGTTATATGGCGTCTTAATAGATGGATTGAATGCAAACACTTAACTGTTTTCAACCCACTACCCCACTTCTTTTGGCTTGATTTGTGTTATAATGATGCTAAATATATAAGCGCCTTAAAATATCCTGGGCAAAGGCCTGTTAGTAAAGTACTTAACGATGCTTTGGTCGTTTTCATATTAGACACAACACGGCTAGAGGACACTCGAGCTAGGACGTTTAGTGAACAGGTCATTCGTTGTTGTTGTTTATGTCATAGGGGAACATTTTATAACTACATGCATATTCAAATGAAATTTATATATAGTTAGCTGTGGATATACGATTCAATTAATTGTTATTGCGTCACCTGTATTTATGCAATAACGTAGTACATAGTTAATTAGTGGATAGTAATCAGTTCATTTAGCGTGAAACTAAATTACACCACTTAAGGACACCGACTTTTAATTGTTGCCGCCAGTTTACCAGCTAAGGACTACAACTCATGGCAAGACTTTATTTACACTCGGGCCGTTACACACCGGCTTAGAAGGAATATATAGATAACATTTCGTTATATACACGTGACAAGATGGTTGACAGTAAATACATTAATTATAATACATACACAAACATATACACAAACACATACAAACATACATATCAATAATATTATATTATATTATAATACAAATAATACAGATATACGGGTATCCATGTACTTACAAACGAATAGATTGTTAAACATGTATATGGTGCAGTAGATAATGGCAGTAACGAGTCAACAAACATATTTATCTTATAAATAGTATTTGTTTTAGGCATGAACAAAATAATATATATACCCAGAAAGACCGAAGGGGAGATCCAAGGAGGACAGCTCTGCTGTCATTGTTTTTTTTTGTTTGTTTTTTTTGTGTGGTTTTTTGGGGGGGGGGGGTGTTTGGGGGGGGGGGGGGTTGTTGGGTGGGTGTGTGATGGTGTCTCAGTCGCAGTGTGAACTCTATCGTTCACCTAAGATCTTAGACATACATATATTATCTGTATCACCATGTTGTTAACTTGTTAATCATATTTCATGTTGGAAAAGAAAATAGAAACTACATCACCAACTTGTGACTTCTCTTCCTTCATTTAACATTCGTTATACAGAAATAAGAAAACAGAGAAAACTACTCTGTGCTATTTGTTTAAACTCATTTTCGTGCTTTTGTCCACTAATGGTTCAAGCACGCTGTCTTGGACACACACCACCTCGGTTATCTGGGCTTTCTGTCCAGGACAGAAGTTAGCGTGTAGTGGCCTTACAATGAGTCGTTAATCTCTCTCTCTCTCTCTCTCTCTCTCTCTCTCTCTCTCTCTCTCTCTCTCTCTCTCTCTCTCTCTCTCTCTCTCTCTCTCTCTCTCTCTCTCTCTCTCTCTCTCTCTCTCTCTCTCTCTCTGTGTGTGTGTGTGTGTCTGCGTGGGAGCCGGTACCGGAGTGCGAGCTCAGTACCAAGGCCGGTTATTAATTGTACTATTTTACTACTTCTCATTTACATATGAAGTATATTTAATATCGAGCCTTCTCAATGTCGTTATTCTTCCTGATTGCGACATGCGCTGGTGCTACCCTCTACACTACCCTACAACAGGTATCTATCGTTCACTATGTCATACACTTTCTGTTCTTCACACGCAACACTGCCAATGCAGGTTGCTCAACTGGTTTCTATTTTTGTCCCATTTACACACTCAAATAATACCCAGGTAGGTCAGATCGTTGGGAACCCAGGTATTCGTTTACTATTTACTTCCTGCTTTCGAGACTCAGTACAATAGACTAGAGATCGGTATGTTATGCACAATGTCGTCAGGTTCATAGTCGATACGCTAAGAGTCGTCTACAACTGCAAGCGTGAGAGTTAGTGGATGTAACTAAAGTGGATATAACTAAAACATAAACCACACAGAGTGTATTTTGTACCAGTATTACACCACGGAGCTGCACATTAACAACAAAACATGAAGACGGATACGTCATGGCAGATACTTGTTCTTAGTTTCGTTTTAACAACACATTCCTCCCTAGGTTCGTATACCAATATATACGTTTATAAGCACAAAATATAAATGAGAAACAGAGAGAGAGAGAGAGAGAGAGAGAGAGAGAGAGAGAGAGAGAGAGAGAGAGAGAGAGAGAGAGAGAGAGAGAGAGAGAGAGAATTGTTTTTCAATATTCTAAAAACACGTTTCTCTCGAGGTCTATATATATATATATATATATATATATATATATATATATATATATATATATATATATAACATTTAGAACACATTTCTCAAAGAAGGTTTAACTATGATTTATAGTTCCAATTCAATTTGATGAAAATTAACATTTTACGTTAAGAATTCACTTGTAATTGCCGTTCACAATCTTCTTCAACTGTATGTTTTGGATGGGTTTTTTTATACGTCAAATTGTTTCTGATATGAGTAACGCTACATTAATTGTAAACCGAGCTTATCTTACCATAGTGCAGAGTTTAAGTCTGCTATATTTAACAATCGACGAAAAATATAATCTAGGTGAGGTTTTATGAAACAGATAATAAAAACCTAATAATTATATATTCATATTTTTGAAGACTAAAGTGGTAACCCTTTGTCCGATAGCGTATCTGAGCGCAGTTACCCGAGATTTGCTCCATTTAGCACTAAACAAACCTGCAGATAAAGATTCACATATACACCATGTTTGGTATTTCAGATCTGTTTTCAGCATAGGTCTATATAGTTGAAGGACGACCAAGGCCGTACCCTGACAAATATCTTATGGGGGTGGGGTGGGGGGGGGGAGGCACTATTTTTATATAAATAATTTGTGACTAGTAGTGTCCGAAAAGTCTAAGAGGGTCCGGGGGCATGCTCCCTTGGAAAAAAATAAACATAAATTTTGAAGGCCTTAAAAATGATTTCCCGGCATCTGAATTACGAAATTAGCCATTTTCAAACAATAATTTTAAACTATTTTAATGATTATTTGGCAGAATATTATAACCTGAGAATGTTTTGTTTTTGTTGTTTTATTTAGATAACTTGCAAAGTTAGCCATTTTTAAACAGTGATTTTAGTTATCTTGTTGGACTTTTTAACCAATAATTATTTAGATGAGTTGGGACATGACGTTCTTGGATCGGAATCACTATATTGATTATTTTGCGGGGAATTATTAGGACATTCCTGTAAGGTATATTGGGTAGTTACAGCTCTTGTTTCTCAATGTCGCATCTTCAGTTTGTGGTATAGGTGGCATTGAAACATATTGTGTTTTTATTACAGTTCAATATTGTATATTTGTTACCGCTGAAGACTTTACAAATGCTAAAGAAGAATCATATTTTGGCAAGTATGAATTCTGAGGACATTAATTTGATGGGCTAATTGTCTCCAATTAGATTTTGTTGAGTAGATGTGTTATGGGAAAGGGAGACGCATGGCCTGTCCACTAAGGTGATCATGGGCCATACTTGCTCGTGTCCACCTTTTCAAGCGCCTTAGTGCTGAAAATGCCCTTTCACGTGCCACACTGCCAACAGGAGTAGTGAGGAATATTACCAGAATTCGGTGAATTGCTGGGAAATAATCTTTGTTGCGGGCTACCAAAGTGGTACAACCATCCGCTGGTCTTGTCTCTACTCGAGTATGTTGGAACAGGTGTTTCCACTTCTCTACGTCAACTTGAAGATACTCTTCTCGTTTCAGAACTTTTGAATTTAACTTGGCCATGCATGTTGGTGTCATGTGTTCCATATTCACGAGCATGGACGCTCCAGTAGCTACTAGGTTATTACGCTGGTTGGAAAACCTGGAGTCGAGATCTTGAACACGATGATAAATAAAAGGATAAAACACGTTCACCTTGAAATAACCTTTGGTACTCCGTGAAACGTCTGCGCCGGCATTTGATCTGCGGTATAAAACATTGACGGTCAGAGACGTATGGCCGTATAACATATTATAGCCTTTAGAATATTACCTTAGCGTGTGACATACGAAATACACGGAATGAGACATATTATAAGATTAAACGCTGACATGTCTATGCTATTTACTGAAGTAAACAACCCCAACAAAAACATTCTCTCGGGGGTGGGGGGGGGGGTGGTTACGGCCCTGAGGACATTTAGGGATTCGGGATTATACAGGGAAAGTTGGAGGTAAGAGAAAATTGGGAGTTGCAATACATAAGTTTCTTATCCTTTTTTCTTTAGTTTTGTTGTTATTGTTGTTGTTTTGTTTCTATTTCTATTTTTGTTTTTGTTTTTTTTCTTCTTTTTAGATTCATGTGTATGCCATGAAAACCTCGAAAACATCAAATCATTTTTAATTTTTTGACGTGTAATAAAACAATTATAAGAACACCTGTAATGAAGTTGAATAGCGGGGAGAGTATATAAAGAAGAACACTCAAAATTTGCAGAAAACCTGTTTATTGTTTTGTCTAACAATGGTAAACGTTTCCCTTTGTTACAAACTTTTTGAAATGGTTCTTGGTCCAATTATTTAACATAACAAATATTGTGTCGTTGAGATCCTATATTACGTCTACTGTACGTACTAAACAATAACTTCTTTCTTTACAGTTTGTTCTTTTTTCCATCAAGAAATGATTCTACGACAGTCACTTTCATCAACTGTTTGATATTTTCTATTGACTTTCGTCTACCGTCTATCTTCGCATGGCCGTACCACTTTAGACTTTTTCTGAGTGCAAGTCCTGTTATAAACATAGGGTTGGAGTTGAGGTGGGGTGGAACAAAAAACAGAAATATTGAAATGTTCCAAGAAGCAAAAACAAAATCTCAAAAATGTACATTCAATCATGAAGAAAAGACTGCGGGAGATGGTAACATAATATTGATAGCCAATCGCCCACGTTTCCTCAGTACGTACAGTAGCTAATGAATAGGTTTTCAATGTAATGCAGTTTTTGACATTAATATTTGTATCGTACACCGTTTTGAAAATAATACTATTAACAGACAACACAATCACCTGATTTTGTGTGAATTGTTAAAACATTGAGACGTTATAAGAAGAATTAAAGAGAATTAAAACAGAGAAAGAACCCAAAAGAAAACGGTAACAGCAACATTCGACTCTATTTATTTTCTTTAAGGGTCTGTGATGTTGAATGGATCCTACCAAGACTGTTTGTCCTTATTTTATTATATGCTATATGTGTATTCACTTTTGTCTTTCCAGCTAGCACGGCCTGCCCTGAATCCTTAACACAGAATTTTCCTAATTCAAGTATGTAATGAAATACGCGTGCCCCTTAAATTACATATAATTATATTACCATTGAAAACAATAAGACAAATAATAATCCCATAACAAACGTAAAACTATTTGTTCGTTTTATTGAAACTGCATAAGTAATGTTTTAATTATTTTAAGTGGCATCATAATGTAATGCTAGGCACAGACTAGCAACTGTCAAGACGAGGTTGACTAATGGGTATGGGCGTTTATGTAATAGTTTGGTTTCTAGCCGACCATGTACAGGTACCCCACAAACCAGTTTGTTTTGACGAAAAGACACAAAAGAATTTTGTTTGTTTAACGACACCACTGGCCCTATTGATGTAAGTTACACAAGTTTTAAATCAATTAACATGGGTGAATTAAATATATATATGTATATACGCCTGGAAATTATCTTTCACCTCGGATACAATATCATGCTGATACATTATCTAGACAAGATAGTTTAACATGTATTACAAAGCGGGCGTGATTACAGTAGCATATTGATCAATTAATGCTCAGTTTACCGTTGCTCGACACCCAATAACCGATGTATGTTTGTGCTAGTATGTCGTTAAACATTAATTTATTCACTGATTACGATAGCGGCTGCACCATTGCAATGCACACGCTAAGCACACACAGCTAACCGTTAACCCCTGTAAGAGGAAGTAGCAGTAAGTCATATGTCACTTGCACTTTCACAAACCATGGCTTTGATATACCAGGAGTTGGGACGGGGAGAAACATATGTGTCCAAAACCTCAAACGAGTAAATAACCACCGAGCTACGCCAAGTCAATGGGAATAGATCTAATAGAAGGCGGACACTTTGTATGAGCTTCAACACTGAAACAGTCTCTATGTGCTCTGTAATGTTGTAGTATTTAGATTTATAATCGTATTTTATTTATTTAAATTAAACGTAGTGTTATTGTTATATTGTTTTAGTTGTTAATAATAATAATAATAATAATGCAATAATAATGTATTATTGTCCTTATTATGATTATTATTATTTAGTATGATTATTATTATTATATTTTTAGTCGCACATATGTGTAAAGATGAAGCCATCAGAGGTGTTACCAGCCTACTGCTTGACGTGTCCCTACCAGTCAACACAGAAACCACCTGCAACTGTTCTCTTTACGCATCACACCACACGGTGGTTGGCATATCTACCGTCAAACTCCCAGACACGAACTGTGAATCAACACTGACGATAGACACACAGATTAAGCTGACTTATAGTTGTGTAAATGACAACAATTCAGTTGGGTATGGAGCAAATATTGTACGAAATATTACTCAAGCTAGTAATTTGATTCAGCTGGAAACAAGAAATGCACCCATTAACGTCACTTACTGTTTAACTATCGACAGTAAAGGAGGCGGAGGTATAAATACTTCATTTCGAATGTATGTGTATATCGTCAGTCTATTTGTGTATTTATGCATGCGTGTTTATGAATGTTTTTTTCTAGGTATATTTTATGACGCTTGCTTGTAAAAATCTAAATGTATAACGAATTATTTTTATTTACCGACGACGTAGCTATGAAATATATAGGTCTACAGAAACAATGAAAGTGATATTCGATGAAAAGTCATATTTCCACTGTATTTTAGCTACAGTAAAAATATAGGAATCATATTTATATTTTTGTGAACAAATTCATGATTCAATTATCTCCCTTGTACATTATTACTTTTTAATTACTGAGGTCAATGTCGCTTCATCGATGTTTAGAAAATAGAAAAACAATGTAATTTAGACAATTGTACTTATAAAACGTGGATATTAAGTTTAATTACGGTAAAATATCTAAAACTGATTGAATGCGGAGTATGAAGCTAAAAAATGGTGACACAATATTCTATCGTTGAGTGTAAGTTAAAGTTTAACTTCCAGTTCGATTCAAGTGTTGTTGGTGTTTTTAACGATCGCTTTGTCAGGTATGTTTGCACAGCAATATTATAAAATAAGTATTAATTTAATAGTTAAATAAAGATAATAATCATATTTGTTTTAAAAAGTCAAAGTAAAAAAAAAGCAGTTTGAGCACATTGATTTTTTTATCTTATCATCGGCTATTGGACGTCAAACATATGGTCATTCTGACACTGTTTTATTTTTTTTAGAGGAAACCAGCTGTCGCCACATAGGCTACTCTTTTACGACAGGCAGCAACGGATATTTTATTTGCGCTTCCCACAGGCAGGATAGCACAAACCATGGCTTTTGTTGAACCAGTTATGGATCACTGGTCGGTGCAAGTGGTTTAAACCTACCCATTGAGCCGTGCGGAGCACTCACTCAGGGTTTGGAGTCGATATCTGGATTAAAAATCCCATGCCTCGACTGGGATATAAACCCAGTACCTACCAGCCTGTAGACCGATGGCCTAACCACGACGCCATATATATATATATGATGTGCAAATAACATATTTTCATTCATTGCTTCGCAATTCGTGAAAATATAGTTTTCACACATCATTCGTTGACATAAAAATCGTATTGGAAAAAATTAAATAGCCTGTTTCTGGCGATGTTAAAGTTAAAGTTTGTTTGTTTAACGACACCACTAGAGCGTGTTTATTTTATTTGTCATCGGCTTTTTTAACGCCTACAATTGTATATATACAAGTTAAATTTTCTTTTGTTTAACGACATCACTAGAGCACATTGATTAAGTAATGTCAAATGGATGTCAACAATTAGGTAATACTGACACGTAGTCATCAGAGGAAACCTGCTACATTTCTGTTAGCAGCAAGGGGTGTTTTATATGCACTTTTCCGCTAATAGGAAAGCACATACCACGGCCTTAGACCAGTCGTGGTGCACTGTTGGAACGAGAAAACCCCAATCAGTGGAATGGTTTCACTGAGGTGGTTCGATCCTACAACGCAAGCACTCAACCGACTGAGCTATATCCATCCCTACTATTGTATATATAACGCATTTGTTTATTTTATAATATTTATCTCTTTTCAGTCAATGTATTTCTGTTCGTCCTAATATTTGTAGCAGTCGGAATATATATTAGGTAATAAAAAGACGTTTAGCCTACTGAATTACAAACTTTCCGCCGTTATACGATTTACTTTATTCTGATTGGAATGAATGAATGAATGAATGAATGTTTAACGACACCCCAGCACGAAAAATACATCGGTTATTGGGTGTCAAACTATGGTAATGCAAACATTATTATTATTATTATTATTATTATTATTATTATTATTCTGATTGGACGACGTCACTTAAAAACAGTGTCCAATTTCACAAAACATCGTAACCCTAATTTTGGACGTAACCGTAAATGTACGACTACACCATAATTCTTATTACTGTTACAGTACAATAAATATAGTCAGAAATACACATATTTCAAGGTGGTTTTTTTTCAAAATGCACCCTGTTTTATGATTATGTGAAATAGATGCCAAACACTTGTAAATGTATACCCGGTATAACTGCGAGTCACAGACGTAAACTTACGATGTTTTGTGAAATTATCTACAGAATGTTATTGGTCGATAAACTTCAAAAAATTACATCATTACATCAAATGCGACGTCATTACGTGAAACGGGGCACGAAAAGGACGTTAGTAACCGAGTTGTGTGTGATTTGAACTAAATAAGTTGTAACTATAAAAATTGTTTGATATTTCTGTGTGAATTTATCGATGTCACTAATTTATAATGACTCAGGACAGTCCCTCTAAAATAAATAAATAAATAAAATTACCGAAAAGACAGCATTTGTTTTTTTAAATTTATATAGCTTGACACCGCTCTTGATACAGGCAAAAAACAAAACAAAAAACAAACAAACAAAAGATGATGATGATAATAATAATAATAATAATAATAATAATAAAATCAAACAAAACGAACATTACCTTTATGTCAATTCAATTCTTTTATTTATACGAGAACTCGTATATTGATATATTTTGGGACCAGTTGTTCAAATGATTAGTCAACTATTTTAGAAACCCAAAATGGAAACATTTATTTTTATACATATGTTTTAAAAAAACAAAACAAAACATATCTTGCAACATATCATCGATTATCTTACTACGACCTTTCATGAATGCCAACCAAACAAGTTGAGTGATACAAATCGAGATCAATTATGAGTAATGAATTTGATATTAAACTCGCCACCACCCCGCACCATGTCTATGTCCCTCGTGTAACAAGTATCATTGTCACTCCCTAAAGCTCGCCGATGCCATATAACCGTAAATAAAATGTGTTGAGTGCGTCGTTAAATAAAATAGTTCCTTCCCTAATTAAAAGCTCGAAACTACTGAGGACTATTTCACTCGGGACACAAACACCATACAAAATGGAAGTTAATCCAATATCCCATAAATATTCACAAAATTTCACAAAATTAAAAAAAAAACGATATTATAAATGCCCGTGGTCAGCATAACAATACAATAATCGAATATATCGGTATATAATATATTAATAAACAGGTTTGTAAAGTATTTGAAAGGTGCGATATTTTGGTGAAACTTAAGACAGCGCACAAGCAAAATTTCTGGTTAAAAGTCAAGGTCTCAAAAACTGATTTGTTCACTCATCCGAGTAGTTCACTTTTAAGCATTTTTGTTCTTGTTTAAATGTAGTTCGGTTTGGCCAGTTGGTGGAGCTTTTCTTTGTTTGCTTGGTTTGTTTCTTGTGGAATTGTTTGTTGTGTGTTTGTTTCTTTGTTTGTTTGTTGTTGTTTTTTTTATTTTGGGGGAGGGGTTTGGATGGTGGGATCGGTGGATGTCTGTTTGTTTCTTTTTGTGTTTGTTTCTTTTTGTTTCTTTGTTGTTTCTTTGTTTGTTTGATGGTGTTGCTCTTTTCCCCCTATCATCTTGTTCGTGTCTGTAGGTTCGTTGACTCTTGAGTGTTATTCGCCAGACGGTAGATCGATGACGAGATCAACCCAGTCAGACGATAAAACCACCTCACAGAGATCCACAACACCAGGTTCAACACGATTAGAATCAACCAAGTCAGACGACAAAACCACCTCACAGAGATCCACAATACCAGCTTTAACACGATTAGAAGACAAACAGACAGTCAGACAGGCAGGCGCAGAAGATTTTCCAGGTACTGAAAAGTATAATAGTCTACAAAACAACACCCCAGTGGACATAACACAAGCAATAAATAAACAAATAAATACCAGTATAGCATAAAATAAAATGTACAAAAAATGTAATACAAAATGCATAGCCCATATAACACCATGTTGTCAAAGGTATTGCATTCATCAACTCAGACCAGTAAATGCCACATTTGTTAGTCACTGGAAAAAGTTTCCCTTTGGTAATTTTGTCATACACCATTTAGATTAATGTGGTTCATATATTACTTTTATAGTATATATTTTAAAGATTTATGTTAGATTATCGCCACACAATCTGCGCGCACACGCACACACAGTTATGTGTGTGTGTGTGGTGCGTGCGTTTGTGCGTCTGCTTTGTAGTGTTTGAACATAAAATACCACCATCCCAGAAATACTGTAAGTGATGATATCGTTATAATTACAAACATACTGAATGGGTGTTGTTTTGTTTTGATTCATTTGTTTCCGGTAATCGTGGTATGCAACGCCATATTAGAGAGTATAATAATAATAATACACACTGAAGTTTTACCAATGATACTGGATAAAGACTGACACTGAGAACGTATGTGTTTAGTATTCATGTTATTTATCAAATATTATCGTTAAAACTCATGGGAGTGGAGTAGATGACAGTAGAAAAATTGCATTGCATGCTTCATAAATAAACAAATCGTTAGGCAAACGTAAACAAGTTGACATAATATATAACATTTCATAACACAATGTGTCAAATTGCATGTTCGTAATTGTCCAGGTAACATGCCAACAAACACTATCACACACCCAACTTTTTCAACTTCTGTAACAACCCTAAAATATTACATTATGTTATCAATTGTCTCATCTACTGTCTATTGTAAGAAGCTATATACAAATTGTAACATTTGAATTATTAGCATAAAATGGTTGAATATTTAGTTCCAGCTGTAGCAGGTGGTGTCGGTGCTGTAGTGGTAATTGCCGTAGTAGTCATCGTTGTTGTCGTCTTGGTCAAAAGGTAAGCACAATGCACTGTAGCATTATTTGTATTATGTTTTTGTTATTGGAATCGTAGTTGTTAGGTGCAGTGGACAAATGCCCAGAACATAATTCAATGTTGATTTAAATTATATACTTAATATGAAGTTGATTGTGTGTGTCTTGTTAAGTGTAGACGTGACTGTAAAGTAACTAAAATTAGAATATTGCATTAGTATAAATGTACTGTTCAAAATAAGTAGTGGGTGTTCAAAATATAGCATATTTTTACTATAATATTTTTATAGGAATTATTACAATTTTACAACACAATACATCAGGATGGAATGCTCATATCTGGTAAATTTAACATGGCCAGATGAAACACAAATTGACCAAAGGTAGAGAGGGTGAATTTGACGTTTCTGCTTCAGGGTTAATAACGGGTGAAACCCCCGCGATTTGTCAAACATGCACGGAGCCGGTGATGCATGCTCTTTAACAAGCGTCTAATCGGATTTTGGGGAATCCTGACCCATTTTCCTTGGAAAGCAACTCCCAAGTCGGCCAAAGTGGTCGTCTGACATTTGCGTTGTCTGAGACGTCACCTCATGATGTCCCAGACTTGTTTGATGAGTGAAAGGTCGGGCTCAGAGCTTGCCAAGGAAGTCTGATTTGGTAGTCTTTAATATCTAACCGAGAATTTAGTATGTAAACTAATTTAAAGAAATGCAAACAAAATACATTAATTGGCATCATTTAATAGCTCAGCAGAATATTACATTTTATTACACCGCGGTGACGGAGATACCCGTGAGAGATTTTTCATATCCCACAATGTGAGATATGCTTTTTGAGAGGTCATGACCTCCGATCACTTTTCGCACCCTTGTTTTGGCTTTGTACATAATAAATGTAGCATATCTTACCGTAATTTCACTTGAAAGCCATATTTAGTAAAAGGTACAATGTTTTAATCACAAGATTTTCTTCAAACACATTCAGGTGTGTTGTTAAAAAAAAAAAAAAAATCAATAGCAATTTTGCACTGAAATTTTTCCAGCATTCTTAAAACGGAAACGTAATGTACCGAATTTATAGTTATTGTAAGGAGATGCAAAGTGACGTCATTGGAATACCGACGTCATTCAAATTCAAAACTAATTATTTCAATTCCTATGTATTTGTTTGCTTTTTAGTATACACATGCTTTACAATTTACAGCTGTTTACTACTAGTGTGTGTTATTTGTTTTAATTATTTTTATTTTTGGGATGGAGGGACTCTATGACATTGCGAAAGCATAAATACTTTAATAGTATAAAAAGAGTGCATACGCAAAGAAGGGTTATGCGCTCTGAATCACTCCGCTGTTTTGTTTACGTTCAGTGTCCTGTTTAGTGAGAGACAAAAAATATATTTGGCGACTCAAATTAATAATGTAGCGCGTTGTAATAAATAGAATACTATACTCGTCCCCGTGAGAGACCGTTTATATTACAACTCGTGTGTTGTCGATCGTACATCACTCGCTTCCGCTCGTGTGTTGTCGATCGAAAACACACTCGTTGTAATATAAACGGTCTCTCACGGGGGACTCGTTTAGTATTCTCTATGTATCACTTGTAAAAAGATGTTATATTTCGTAATTCTAATACATTTTAAAATTAAAGTAATAGTTTTATTTTAATATATGCATCGGTATGGAATATTGTGAGCTATGAAAACAATACAAAGTTTATTCAGTGAAACAGAATTAGATACTCGCACTAAATGAAATAAATTTCACGTTAGATGCATTCGATAGTTTGTGACATAGCATATATTAAATTGTATAAATGAATATACTGTTCAATGTACATTTTGATATATATATATATATATATATATATATATATATATATATATATATATATATATAAATTACTGTAAATATCACACTTTCATATTATGCATGAAAGAGGAGCTCCCACACCAAACCAAAAAACGAAACCAAAACAATAACACACAAACACTCTTGCCCCCCCACCCACCCAGCAAAGGAAAACAAAATAAAACAAAACAAAAACAAAACAAAAAACTTAAAATAAACAACACAACCCCCCCCCCCCCCAAAAAAAAACACAAAAACAAACCCTAACAACAACAGACAAACAAATATTAAACACAAACCCAGAACAAAACAAACAAACAAACAAACAAACAAAACGCAACAATAGAACAGACAACAAGAAGAAGAACAACAACACCCCCATCCATGAAATGCCTATAAATTTTGTGAAATAATCACCTAATATATTATATTTCGTTCATGCAGGAGACGCAACAAGAAACATGGGCGTAATCCGGACAACGATGGAGGCTATTGCAATATGGACGCGGATCCTTACAAATACCAGAACACCAACTCATCTGGAAGACATTCAGGAGTTTCAGCAGACCCAAACCAGACTGGCAACGAAACGATTCACTCTCCATCAGACGACTATGCATCTATTGATGACGAAGCTGTATGCACTACTCGGAAACCGCAGGTCGCCCTAAAACCAAACCTGCCTAGCACAAGTAACCATGGTGACTTCCAACCAGAATCTGACCACGATGACGTGTCAAACATGTACGCCAAGGTTAACAAAAACAAGAAGCCGGCCAAATCTGTGAATGAAGCCGCCATGCCGGTTATGCACGTTAATGAGCTCTATGCTGTGGTTGACAAAACTAAAAAGACGAAACCATCTTTGAAGTCTAAACCTTATGGTGATGTGTACGCCGTGGTAAACAAACACAAGAAGTCAGGAGGGAAGAGTCCTGAATCTAAAGGTCAAGGTCGCGAGTCTGAGGTACCCGGTGATGTCTACACTGAAGTAAGAAAACCGAAGAAGTCTGGGAATAATCCGAAACATCCCTAAAGGTTCACCAGGAC
>NW_024537382.1:30364-61911 GCF_016097555.1 Gigantopelta aegis | reverse complement strand
CATAGTGTGTTGAATCTTGTATCCTCTAATAGGGAAAAGCAGTTTCAATTTGTCTGAATATTAGTTTGATGTTAAAATGTAGCTTTGGAGGACAGTATGGGAACGTTTATGCATAGATTAACTCATCAAATACTTCAACTTCACAAAAATCCATTCCCGTTCCAGCGCCATGAGTGTTGTCTGTCCCCTGGTACAGTGTGATGTACTGAGCCGTGGTGTCACAGGTAATGCGTGTTACATCCGGGCTGTTTATCGTGGCTGCACCACACAGATGGCCCGTGTTAGTCTGGTTCACTGTTAAAGAACTGTACACATGAACACCATTCCTGCGATATCGGTCTGTAAATATAAACACAAATGATCAGCATTGCTGGCCATATTCCTGGACCAAATATCTGGCACATATCAGAAGTTGTACCCAGGATGACAGTATATCGATATTAGCAGAGCGGCGCCATAGCAAAAAGTGGCAGAAAAATTACGTTTACCATCCCCAAAAGTCATAATTATGGCTACATTATAGCTTATTAGAAAGCTTAGTATGTCTAGTTTATTGCATGACAGGCCCTGGCGTGGTGGCCAAATGTGGTCATATTGTGGGGGAAATGGCGTACAAATTCCATATTTACAAGTAAATAATTAATTATCTTAATAATCTTAATTGTTTTTGTTTTAATGATCAGCACAGATTTTAATTCCAATAATCATGAAACTTATATTTGCCACATAAAAGATTTTTGTTTAAAAAAAAAACTAAATAAAAAAACAACTAAAAAAACCCTAGCATATTCATGAAAAAACCCTGATCTTTCACTTAAAAACTCTCCGAACTTGCCAACTTTTATTTTCTCAAAACTGGTGCCAAACGCCATATCGCTACATCGTAGTTCATTTGATAGCTTATTATCTAGTTTATTATAAGCCCTGGTGTGTACGTAGTGACGAAAAGTGTATGTATGTGTTGGCGTGTGGGTTTTTTGTGTCCTTGTGTGTGGGTTTGTTTGTGTGTGTGTGTGTGTGTGTGTGCGCGCAAGACAGGACCCAGTGTGAGCGTGCCTGAACCTTGAGTAGATATTTTCATACCAGAGACCGGACCCAGTATGGGCGTGCCTGAACCTTGAGTGGATATGGTCATAACAGAGACCGGACCCAGTGTGGACGTGCCTGAACCTTGAGTGGATATGGTTATACCAGGGACCGGACCCAGTGTGAGCGTGCCTGAACCTTGAGTGGATATCGTCATACCAGAGACAGGACCCAGTGTGAGCGTGCGTGAACTTTGAGTGGATATGGGCATGGAACAAGTGTTTGACCTGACCAGACCATTTTACTGTGCCGAATCATTAGACATAGATATCGTTTTGTATACAGGGGTTGCCTACAATTTTATTTACTACAGACATTTAAAAAAAGTTGGATATTTTAGATTATGCACTGCTTTTTTGGTGAAAGACAAATTTTATTACGTAATTCATAGTTTTCACAGATAAAATTATCTTTGAATGCTTAGATGTGCCGATACACCGGATAGTACTATATAATAATAATAATTTAAAAAATCAGTGCTGCTCAAATCATGGCACATTATTAAAACATAGTATTATACAAAAAAGCATAAAGATTACATTATTAACCATAAAAAAACAAAAATACCACCCCAATTATTAATAAAGCGACTTTTTGTAAAACGCTCGGGGGAAAAAACACTGATCCAGTCGATTTGACCCGCATCTGCCCTGTGACGTAGCATCAGGTGAATTCCACTCATTCATTAGTAGGTTAGCATGGCGACAACATGTAATAATTCTTCGGAAAATATATCATTCTTATCGGACGTTAGTTTGGACATTTCGGACTTGTCGCATTTGTCTATTTATTCTAATGCTACCTCGATTGATGAGGAAGAAGGAGAAAATCCGTTAGGGGTACCTATCAGTTTGAACCGTAGTACACCGACGATGATCCGTCGAGCCAAATGCGGTCAGCCTATTTGCAGCCCGGAGCCCGGACGTCGCCCGGTGACAAAAACAAAGCCCGAATCTTAATGCCGAGGTGTACATTGTTCATATTCAGGGTCGTAGCTAGCATGGGGGCAACGGGGGCAGTTACCCCTCAGAAAAAAATTCGGAAAGCATTATAGAAACCGTTTAAGGAGTTTTAGACTATTAACTACTCAGTTGCCCCAACCCCCCCCCCCCCCCCAACAAAAAAGTCTAGCTACGGCCCTGATATTTGGCACAAAGATACACCTCAACACGATGCATTTATATATGTTAAAAAAATAAATGTAGTAAAAATATTTTTAAAAATACAAAAATACTATTAATATTAACTGATGACAGGATAGCATTTAAATAATTAATGTATTGCAATTATTATTAAAAACAACAAATACACGTACATATATTAAATATGTTTTTAAAAAACATCATTAAATATATTAAACAACGCGCATTCATCGTCAGTCTAATGTTACAGACATCTACGATTGGTACCTGTTTCGTTTACAAAAATATGAAAATAGAAGATTTTATTGTTCGAAGTTAACCCTTTAATTGGTTAACTAAAGGCTTATTTGCAAAAGTAATACATGTCTACAGATTTCGCAGACATCGGTGGCTCATGTGACACAGTCGGAACGTGGTAACTTCGGACTTTGGTAACTTCGGCCTGGTCGCCGCCCCCACCGTCACCTACATTTTTTTTTTAACATATATAAATGCATCGTGTTGAGGTGTATCTTTGTGCCAAATATGAACAATGTACACCTCGGCATTAACATTCGGGCTTTATTTTTGTCTCCGGGCGACGTTTTGGGCTCTGGACTGCAAATAGGCTGAACAGGGGGGGGGGATACAGGCTTGGAACAGACAATTCTTTAACAAAAGTTTTGGTGCCATTCCAATCGACCATCTTAAATAATTGTCGTAATTCCCAGGTGTGAAGTGGTCACTGCAAATCGAATCCCATTTCTAGCGACTAGCGATGAGACAAGCCACGGAAACTTGTGCTCTCGAGCTAATCCCCCCCCCCCCCACCTGGGGGGAATGATTGCTTGGAGTACTGAGTCGCGTACATGGGGTCACGGGCAACCGTGACCTTAGTGTACGGCGACCCGGTAAAGAAGACTAGAAGAGGAGGGAAAAGGAGACGCGCACCGGAAGCGGCTCGGGGGGATCCAAAACTGGCGGCTCAACCGCCAGCGGCGGGTCCTTCTGCGTCGCCGCCCCCACCGTCACCACCGAAGAGGACGCCAGTGCCAACGACACCAGCAGCCCCGGACGAGCCCTACTCCGTCCTAGACACAGCGATGTGCCAAGGGACGATGGCGGTTCCACCGACCTCCACTCCAAGGATGCCGACTCCGGTGACGCGATCAACTATACCGATCGCGCCCGTTGAGTCGGCTCAGGGACACGTTGTTGTTGCGGCGGCGAAACGGAAGGCGACATCACCGACCACCCAACCAGCCAAAACCAAGCCGCCGCCACCGGTAGTCACTCCCCCTGAGGAAGATGAATGGGTCCTGGCCATCAACGGACTCAGACGTCAGCTGCACAAGTACATGCAGGGGGACACGCTGGATCCGAAGCTACTTCGAGGAGGATACCTCAACGTGGACTGGAGACCACTGGATGACGGAAGCCGATACGAACTAGACAACCAAGTCTTCGGCGGCGTACATGGAGTAGTCGTCACGCACAAGAGGGAGCAGACCTTCAGGCAGTGCATCTTGTTTCCAAAGATCCATCCACAAGATGACCAGTGCAGTCTGCGGCCCCGACTACTCCACTGTAGTTCGGACTCTACGTCAGCGACAACATCTGCTACCGTCACTCCGGGAATCTCCAGCCTCCCCGAAGTAGAAGCCAACCTTACCTAGGACAGGTAACCTCCTTTTTTGGGCTTAGTTGGACTTTAAAACTTTTTGGCCGTAGCTCAAAAGTTTTATGTTTATTTTTTTATAAATAGTCCAACGCACTTCTTTTTGGCGCCCGTTCAATTGCTCAAATCACCTTAAAACCTTTTGGGCCGAGCAGTCAAACTTACTTTTGGATTTAATTTCTTAGTCCGGACACGATTGGGATGCAGTTATTCTCCGTAGACTTAGGTTTTGATAGATAGAACCAAGGAATCGAACTTCAGCCAATTACAGCATGGCTTTTACTTGGTGTCTACTAGTCGGTCCGCGCAGTCGCTGGACCTTTACTAAATGGCTTTATTCCAAATTCTGCCCACTTCAAACTTACCCCCACCCCCTCCCCCGTCCTGGACTTAGTCACTGGCGAAAGTCAGAGATTAAGCCCATGATAGGCGTGCGTGAAGCCTTCGTGGCATGTATGCACGTAAAGACTTTTCAATCAAACCATCTTGACGGTCCTTTCCAATACGCACGTGTTCGGTTTAAGAACTGCTTCCGTGCAAACAATGTCGGTTTGTCTTTTGGAAAAATATGCAAACTTCTTTTGCCTTTAACTGCAGCTTTTGTACATCCAAACACCGAACAATGGTTCACCATGTTTCACATTTGAAAGATATCTCCAAATAGTATTCCAAACATACAATTCAGTTCAATAGAATAACATTTTTGCGTTTTAAAAATACACGTGTTCCACTTCCATGTAAAATGACCGAAAGGCTGCGAATTACGCGTTCATGTTATGCCGGTTAGCGCGTCACGGGGTCATGTGATTTGACTCTTGGAGTTTAGAGGCTTTTTGGCAAGCGATGGGAAAAACGCGACTTTTTATTGCGAATATATTAAAAACGCGTAAATGTTTCAAATTTTATTTTATTGTTACTTCGTATATATTGTAAAAGGTATACGTAGATACCAAACAATAGTAAATTACGTTTTTGATAAATATAGACCTTTAAAACAAGGATGTCTGTCATGCTAATTAGCAGCGCTCATCTGAAGAACGATAAGTCGCGGGGTCGATCGCCCTATATTAACTCCGTTTTGCCTTGTTGCAACCAGTGCCCTACGATTAGTTAATCAAAGGGCATTTTATGTACCGTCTTGTTTATGTAAAAAATGCAAATAAAAGACTCCGTGCTGCCTATCGGAAAAAAGAGCCTATGTGGCGCAAGCGGGTTCCTCCCTTTTCTCTCTCAACCAAGTGTCAACATAATTGTATGTAAGACGATAACCATCTGTTAAAAATATGCCGAGGTTCGTTAAACAAACTTTTTTTCGTCCGTTTGTTCTTTCATTCATTCATTCATTCTTCCTTTCTTTCTTTCTTTCTTTCTTTCTATAATGTATGGCAGGTAATCAGTTTCTAATTCAAACATTCAGGAGACACATCCGTAATATTACTCAGGTCAGTGAAGTATTTGAAATTGGGTATCTGACTGCTAAATCTGTTATTACCTAATAAAAATAGAATACAAATAATAGTTTAATATATGTTTTACTCATGCTGCATGTTGGTCCAGACCATCCTTTTTTGCAGTTCCCAGAACACCCTGTGGCATCATCACAACCGGAAGTACAGTGACACGTGTAGCTGCAGTCTAAGCCATACCGACCGTCTGGACAAACTCCTAGAAAGGAAAACAGTGACACAGATCATAGGAACTCATTGCACACTCACTGGTACTCTATTTGGGAATGTGAATGATATAATGTTCTTTGGGTATAGTGAGAGGTGACCAGAAGAATCGTTCCACTTTCTGCAACAATGTTTTAGGATTTGTTTTAGGCAGCGTGCACCTCCATGTTTCTGGAATACACTAACATAAATTAGAGGGGCGGAACGTAGCCCAGTGGTAAAGCGCTCGCTCGATGCGCGGTCGGTGTGGGATCGAACTCTGTCGGTGGGCCCATTGAGCTATTTCTCATTCCAGCCAGTGCACCACTGCACCACGACTGGGATATCAAAGGTCGTGGTATGTACTACCTTGTCTGTGGGATGGTGCATATAAAAGATCCATTGCTGCTAATTGAAAAGAGTAGCCTATGAAGTGGCGACAGCGGGTTTTCTCTCTCATTATCTGTGTGGTGCTTCACCATATGTTTGATGCCATATAACCGTAAATAAAATGTGTTGAGTGCGTCGGTAAATAAAACATTTCTTTCTCTTTTTTGTCTCTTTGACAGGTGTGTGTATATGTTTCACTGAATGCTTTCAGGTAGCATAGTGGTAAAGCGCCCACTTGAAGCGCAGTCAGTCTGGGATTGATCCCCGTTGATTGGCTCAGTGGGCTATTTCTCGTTCAAGCCAGTGCACCACGACTGATATATCAAAGGCTGTCGTATGTGTTTTGTGGGATGGTGCATATAACAGATCATGAGTAGTTAGTGTGTTTAAAAGTATCTTTGTAAATTGTGTGTGCACATTATTGAGAGTGTGGTGTTTCAGGGGTTTTAGTATAGGGCTTCAGGTGTTACTGTTCTGTTTTAGTCGGTGCTGTGACCTACTGAGCTGTTAAATCCTTAGTCACTATTAGTCACTGGTATTTATATTAATTAATAAACCTTAACGAAAACAATTCAATATAAGTTGTGTCGATGATATGGTGGGTTCGGACTAAGAAATAACAGAGCCCATAATCTGACATGTCATATGTTAGACCACACTGATTTTTAAAAATGAGCAAAATTGACAAAACAGGCACATGTTTAATAAGTTATGAAAGGGGTGAGTCTAGACTGTAGCAAGTGGAAATTTGCTTTGATGAGGGGTGTTTATACCTCCCCACCCACCCCATCCACCCCACCCACCCACTTTGTACACGCGCCTGCAGCATTATTGACAAAACAGCACAAACGCCAGGGAAGTACAAACTCACCAATATGAATCTTAAAAATATAAAGCAACACGATAATTTATATAATGCAAATATCACATTTGTATATTTAAAAAATATTATTATCAAATACTAGTACATTATGTCTAACAGATAATTTTGTTTGTATATGATGTGGGCATGTTATACGTTTTTGCAAGTACTGATACATGTAACATCTTTTGAATTATGGACAATATTTTCGAGTTTTCAAACATTACTTTTAAATTTTTAAGCATTTATCAGTTGCATTTATCAGTTTATAAATTCATTGGTTATTCTCATGTAATAAAAATGCGGTACACACACTTGAAAACAAAATAAATGGAACATATTGGAATAAATAGAAATATTTAAATAAAGAGAGGCGCCAGTATCCTAAGTTAATTAAATAAGTAGAAATTAAACTGTTTTTCGTTTTGTTTACATTATAATTTAATTTGTAGGTGTACCACCAGACTTAAATTTTGATTATTCAGGAATACATGTCCGGCCCGGACGTCATATTCTAGAAGTCAGATCAGCATTCATAAGGAACGTAAGACCTAGGACTTGCATTTCTAGGTATAGTAGACCTAGAACATGCATTCCTAGGAGATAAATTTCAGGCGGACTACTGTTCCTACGGACTTCGTTTACACCGGCATCGGCCAGTCATATCGACACAATCGATATATCGACTCAAGCAAGTTCGACACAACGGTGCTCGGCTGTGTATATAAATAGCAGGTGCGTGTTCATGGTTTGGGGCTCCTTTTAAAAATAATATTTCCCGGGAGATTGTGACTCGAAACCCTTGAGTTGTGTATTAGAAAGAACAAATATTGGGATATTCAGAACCGTTTATCAGCATTTCCTCAATCGCAACTAGTGATCATGATTAGTACACCATGTGTTGTGGTGCGTACTACCAGGAAGTGTATTTAAACGACCCCTTTCTGCTTTAATGTTAGGAGTAGCCTCTGGTGCAATGGCGCATTTACTACTAGTTACCATGATTAGTACATCATGTGTTGTGGTGCGTACTACCAGGCAGTACATTTAAACGACCCCTTACTGCTTTAATGTTAGGAGTAGCCTCTGGGTCAATGGCGCATTTACTACTAGTTACCATGATTAGTACATCATGTGTTGTGGTGCGTACTACCAGGCAATGTATTTAAACGACCCCTTACTGCTTTAATGTTAGGAGTAGCCTCTGGTTCAATGGCGCATTTACTACTAGTTATCATGATTAGTACACCATGTGTTGTGGTGCGTACTACCGGGAAGTGTATTTAAACGACCACTTACTGCTTTAATGTTAGGAGTAGCCTCTGGGTCAATGGCGCATTTACTACTAGTTACCATGATTAGTACACCATGTGTTGTGGCGAATTTACTACTAGTTACCATGATTAGTACACCATGTGTTGTGGTGCGTACTACCATGCAGTGTATTTAAACGACCCCTTACTGATTTAATGTTAGGAGTAGCCTCTGGGTCAATGGCGCATTTACTACTAGTTACCATGATTAGTACACCATGTGTTGTGGCGCATTTACTACTAGTTACCATGATTAGTACACCATGTGTTGTGGTGCGTACTACCATGCAGTGTATTTAAACGACCCCTTACTGATTTAATGTTAGGAGTAGCCTCTGGGTCAATGGCGCATTTACTACTAGTTACCATGATTAGTACACCATGTGTTGCGGTGCGTACTACCAGACAATGTATTTAAACGACCCCTTACTGCTTTAATGGTAGGAGTAGCCTCTGGGTCAATGGCGCATTTACTACTAGTTACCATGATTAGTACACCATGTGTTGTGGTGCGTACTACCAGGGAGTGTATTTAAACGACCCCTTACTGCTTTAATGTTAGGAGTAGCCTCTGGTTCAATGGCGCATTTACTACTAGTTACCATGATTAGTACACCATGTGTTGTGGTGCGTACTACCAGGGAGTGTATTTAAACGACCCCATACTGCTTTCATGGTAGGAGTAGCCTCTGGGTCAATGGCGCATTTACTACTAGTTACCATGATTAGTACACCATGTGTTGTGGTGCGTACTACCGGGAAGTGTATTTAAACGACCCCTTACTGCTTTAATGTTAGGAGTAGCCTCTGGTTCAATGGCGCATTTACTACTAGTTACCATGATTAGTACATCATGTGTTGTGGTGCGTACTACCGGGAAGTGTATTTAAATGACCCCTTACTGCTTTAATGTTAGGAGTAGCCTCTGGTTCAATGGCGCATTTACTACTAGTTACCATGATTAGTACATCATGTGTTGTGGTGCGTACTACCAGGCAGTGTATTTAAACGACCCCTTACTGCTTTAATGGTAGGAGTAGCCTCTGGGTCAATGGCGCATTTACTACTAGTTACCATGATTAGTACACCATGTGTTGTGGTGCGTACTACCAGGGAGTGTATTTAAACGACCCCATACTGCTTTCATGGTAGGAGTAGCCTCTGGGTCAATGGCGCATTTACTACTAGTTACCATGATTAGTACACCATGTGTTGTGGTGCGTACTACCGGGAAGTGTATTTAAACGACCCCTTACTGCTTTAATGTTAGGAGTAGCCTCTGGTTCAATGGCGCATTTACTACTAGTTACCATGATTAGTACATCATGTGTTGTGGTGCATACTACCGGGAAGTGTATTTAAATGACCCCTTACTGCTTTAATGTTAGGAGTAGCCTCTGGTTCAATGGCGCATTTACTACTAGTTACCATGATTAGTACATCATGTGTTGTGGTGCGTACTACCAGGCAGTGTATTTAAACGACCCCTTACTGCTTTAATGTTAGGAGTAGCCTCTGGGTCAATGGCGCATTTACTACTAGTTACCATGATTAGTACACCATGTGTTGTGGTGCGTACTACCAGGCAGTGTATTTAAATGACCCCTTACTGCTTTAATGTTAGGAGTAGCCTCTGGGTCAATGGCGCATTTACTACTAGTTACCATGATTAGTACACCATGTGTTGTGGTGTGTTCTACCAGGCAGTGTATTTAAACGACCCCTTACTGCTTTAATGTTAGGAGTAGCCTCTGGGTCAATGGCGCATTTACTACTAGTTACCATGATTAGTACACCATGTGTTGTGGTGCGTACTACCAGGCAGTGTATTTAAATGACCCCTTACTGCTTTAATGTTAGGAGTAGCCTCTGGGTCAATGGCGCATTTACTACTAGTTACCATGATTAGTACACCATGTGTTGTGGTGTGTTCTACCAGGCAGTGTATTTAAACGACCCCTTACTGCTTTAATGTTAGGAGTAGCCTCTGGGTCAATGGCGCATTTACTACTAGTTACCATGATTAGTACACCATGTGTTGTGGTGCGTACTACCAGGAAGTGTATTTAAACGACCCCTTACTGCTTTAATGTTAGGAGTAGCCTCTGGGTCAATGACGCATTTACTACTAGTTACCATGATTAGTACACCATGTGTTGTGGTGCGTACTACCAGGCAGTGTATTTAAACGACCCCTTACTGCTTTAATGTTAGGAGTAGCCTCTGGTTCAATGGCGCATTTACTACTGGTTACCATGATTAGTACATCATGTGTTGTGGTGCGTACTACCAGGAAGTGTATTTAAACGACCCCTTACTGCTTTAATGTTAAGAGTAGCCTCTGGGTCAATGGCGCATTTACTACTAGTTACCATGATTAGTACACCATGTGTTGTGGTGTGTATTATCAGGAAGTGCATTTAAACGACCCCTGAATGGTGTTTTTTTATTAAGCCACTAGCTACTAGTTTTGCATTTGTCACTAACGTCGGACGTCTGGCTAGCGGATTTGTCGAACTCTGTAAGGCGCATTGCTTTAATGTTAGGAGTATCCTCTGGTTCGATGTCGAATTTACTTTTTCTCGATTCACCAAATGCATTGTGCGGGGAAATACATCGTCTTGCTCTTTGTAACACCAATACGTCAAGAATGAAATAGTTTTCAATACCTGCGCACAAATATGTAACATAAAACCCAGCCCCTGCTGCATACCTTTTATGTTCACATATAGAGATTATAAATTCACTTTACAAGCGTAGTGTCGAGATATAACATCCTGGTTCTTCATGCATTAAACATGTCGAACTGTTTGACGTTTGCGTTTCTCTCTGTAATGTGGAGTTGCATCCAAATCAGTACAGTATCAGGTATGATTTTATACTACATGTATATAATTATGATATGGAGTGGGTATGCAGTTGAGAGATTATTATTCATAGGGGCCATTCTAATATCACGTAACGCTCTAGGAGGTGGGTGGGTGTAGGGTCCAGACTTTATGTAGCGATACAGGGTGTGAGTTTACAAAACAGCGTTACGTAACGCACTTTTTAAATAACCTTATTGTCTCTTTTTAAATACAATATTAGTGGTTATATATTAACCGTGTTTGTAATCATCCTAGTTTTTGCATTATGTCAAACTGTATTTTATTTCATCATATATATGTATTATTTGTTCGTACTTTCCGAATTATTGGGCTACTAAATCGAGTTTGGGCTACTTACAAATAGGACGATCGGAAACACACTGTGTATACAGACATCGATATTCTAAATCAGAACACATATTTAAAGGGACAGTCCTGAGTTTGGGCTACTTAAAAAATAGAACGATCAGAAACACACTGTGTATACAGACATCGATATTCTAAATCAGAACACATATTTAAAGGGACAGGCCTGAGTTTGGGCTACTTACAACTATTAGAACGATCAGAAACACACTGTGTATACAGACATCGATATTCTAAATCAGAACACATATTTAAAGGGACAGTCCTGAGTTTGGGCTACTTACAAATATTAGGACGATCAGAAACACACTGTGTATACAGACATCGATATTCTAAATCAGAAAACATATTTAAAGGGACAGGCCTGAGTTTGCAACCATTGTAAAATGTTTCCGACAAATGGAGCCTTTTCGATGACGTAATATACAAATTAAATACATTTTCTTATTGAGAATATCAGTGTCTGTATTTACAAGGTGTCTGTTGTTGTCCTAATGCTTGTATAGTAGCTAAAACCGGATTTTACCTCCCAGTAATTTCGTACGTACGAACAAAATATATATCATGAATTAAAGTAAGCATTTGGTGCTACAAACATTAGTATACGACCGCAAACACATTCGATATACCGACACTGGCATTATAAACAAGAAAATGAATTTAGTATGAAATAGTAGTCGGCAACAAGGCTCTGTTATCGCAAACATCTTACAATGGCTGCAAACTCAGGGCAGTCCCTTTAATATGTAATACTAGACGTTATAAAATGTTATTAGTTAAAACATCTTAAATTGCAGCAAACTCAGGGTAGACCCTTTAAGAAATAGAAGAAAAACGATATAGTAAACAGTCTCACATTTGCAACCAGTGGTGGATCTGGAAAATCCATTTGGGGGAAAGTGCATATAAACAATCTATTGGTTCTCTATCGGGAAACCAGCCTCGGTAGGTACAGGCTGGTAGGTACTGGGTTCGGATCCCAGTCGAGGCATGGGATTTTTAATCTAGATACCGACTCCAAACCCTGAGTGAGTGCTCCGCAAGGCTCAATGGGTAGGTGTAGACCACTTGCACCGACCAGTGATCCATAACTGGTTCAACAAAGGCCATGGTTTGTGATATCCTGCCTGTGGGAAGCGCAAATAAAAGATCCCTTGCTGCTAATCGGAAGAGTAGCCCATGTATTGGCGACAGCGGGTTTCCTCTCAAAATATGTGTGGTCCTTAACCATATGTCTGACGCCATATAACCGTAAATAAAATGTGTTGAGTGCGTCGTTAAATAAAACACTTCTTTCTTTCTCTATCGGGAAAGTGTGTCACCCAGGACTGTACATCAACGTCCTGTATGTGGGAAAATGCATATACACAATATATTGGTTCTCTATCGAGAAAGTGTGTCACCCACCCTTGTACATCAACGTCCTGTATATGGAAAAGTGCATGCAAACGATATATTGGTTCTCTATCGAGAAAGTGTGTCACCCTAAACTGTACATCAAAGACATGTATATGGGAAAATGTATATACAAGATATCTTGTTAGTAGTACCCAGGCCTGCCGGGCGCCATGACCTACTTTCCGTGACCTTGACCTTGATGACGTCACGACCGTGACCTCGTCCTACTGGCCCTGACCTACTTAGACTGGCCTTGACCTTGATGACGTCACGGACTACTGTGCCGTGTGCAACGTCCTACTGGCCCTGACCTACTTACACCGGCCCCTGACCTACTTAGAGTGGCACGAAAGAGTATAAAAAGGCTAGATACGGTTTCATTGTCATTCGCTCGCCGAAAACGACCAGATATACGTTCGTTTTACTAGAGAACAGACGTGTTTTATGATTCTGACATTATTGTGTCTTGTTGCACTCTATCTGGAACGAAGAAGATGGCATCGGGATATTCGAGCAGTGTTAGTAGCAGCAGCAGCAGTAGCGACGAGGACGACGTCTTGGTCTGCAAATGTTCAGAAAGACATACGATCAAAAGAGTGGCTACCAAACAAGAAGAACATTTCATGGATCAAGCGGATGCTACACGCAAAATTGGGGTTGGAACTGAAGATGGCGAACTCGTGGATGAACCCACAGATCAGACGGATGCCGCCCGTGACACAGATGCTGTCTGGGATGAGGAAGATTGCTATTCGAGACGTTACCTGTTCTGTCATCGTCCCGAAATGAGACATTTCTATGCCCGGATGCTGACGTATGCTCGGTGGCCCATACAATTACGTCAAAAACCAAAAGAACTTGCCAAGGCCGGTTTCTTCTACACGGGAGATCACGATGCCGTCGTCTGTTACTGTTGTGGACTACGTGCCTACCGATGGCAGAGAATGGACGACCCAGTGATGGAACATTACAGACTGTCCCCGAGATGCCCCCATGTGAACAACCTGTTCATACATTAAATGTTTTAGACACTTGTGTGCTATGTTTTCATGTTGTATGTTGTGAATAAAACCGTGAATAACAGGTTTTGCTTTCTTATTTATGTCCTGGGTCCATGAGTGTGTCTCTGGACGTGTCCCTATGGTAGTAACACTGGTAAAGGGTAATATTTTGGTAACGATTATTTTTGGGAGCTCGCACGATGAGATTTGTGCTTGGGAGGAGGGACACTGGTCATACGTATCACACACATTCAAACATTCCTGTACCATATCTTTATGCGTCATAAGGTATATAAGTAAAATAGTTTTGGAAAACTCGTCATTTGAGGTAGAACTTTCAGAGGAGCAACATGTCAGACCAGTACAAGCTATATGTTCCAAACGTGGACAAGTGGACCCGTTTCTACAAGCTGCAGGCACAAGGTAAACTTCAACCTCACTTCGAAATTCAACGTGGTGGAGAGAGTCAGATCATGTACAGTGTGGATCGATGTCTAGAACTCTACGACCCCACATGGAAAAAAGAAAAAGAAGAACAAAACAAACCCCCGACACCCAAAGTCGTCATGGTCTCCCCAACACAACAAGTGGTAGAGCAAGCCAAAGCCGATCTGAAACGGAAACGAGAACAGAGTGACGTGGAACAGAAACGACAAGAGCAGACTGGGCAAAAACGGCACAAGCATTTCTGAGAAGGCTATAAAAGGGGGCATGGCAGTTTCAACATCGTCAGTTCACGTCGAACACTTCAACAATCAACATCATGAATCAGAATTGGTTTATTCCGGAACATGTCATGAACAAAAGATCGTGTCCCGTATGTCCAAAGACTTTTTCAAAACCATCAAATATGCTACGTCATTGGAAGACCTTCCATTCAGCTCAACTCCAGGCTCCTATGGCTCCTATAGCTCCGGCTCCTCTGGCTCCTGCTCCTCTGGCTCCTAGGGCTCCTATAGCTCCTCTGGCTCCTATAGCTCCTGCTCTGGCTCCTATAGCTCCTCTGGCTCCTCTAGCTCATATAGCTCCCCTGGCTCCTATAGCTCCTGCTCCTCTGGCTCCTATAGCTCCTGCTCTGGCTCCTATAGCTCCTCTGGCTCCTCTGGCTCCTCTGGCTCCTCTGGCTCCTATAGCTCCTCTGGCTCCTATAGCTCCTCTGGCTCCTAGGGCTCCTCTGGCTCCTAGGGCTCCTCTGGCTCCTATAGCTCCTCTGGCTCCTATAGCTCCTCTGGCTCCTATAGCTCCTGCTCCTCTGGCTCCTATAGCTCCTGCTCCTCTGGCTCCTATAGCTCCTGCTCCGCTGCAGCAGCAGCCCCTAAGATTGTTACATCCGTTCACCATGATCGTGTCGGGACCCACGTCGTGTGGAAAGACAGTTTTGTTGTACAAATTGTTGAGAGATGGTAAAATCCAGCCGCCTCCCCAGCGCATCATCTGGCTCTACAAACGATGGCAACCCCTCTATGATACGATCAAAATGGTTGCTCGAGTGAAATTTGTTCAAGGTATACCCAAGAATTTGGAAAAGGATCGTTATTTGGATTCGAGAGTCAGAAATCTCATCGTGTTGGACGACTTGATGTCTACAGCTGGAAAAGACCCTCGCATCACCGACCTGTTCACGGAAGGAAGTCACCACAGAAACCTCTCTGTGATTGCCATCAACCAGAACTTGTATCACAGCAAGGACCCGACACAGAGAAGAAACTGTCATTACCTGGCACTGTTTAACAACCCCATCGACAAGCAGCAAGTCCTAACCTTGGCACAGCAGATGTATCCTGGAAATACTCGTCATTTCATGCAGCGGTTTGAGGAAGCTACCCACAGGCCCTACGGATATCTCTTGGTGGACTTGAAACCGACCACGCCCGAACATTGGCGTCTTCGGCCTAATGGTTTAGAGACGGGGCTGTCCGAATGGTATAAAAGCACGAGCGTAACGGCAAATGTCTCAGAAGACGTGCAACCACCGTCGGAGAAAGAGCTCTACATGCAAATCATGCAAAGAAACGCATTCAAGAGAAAACTACCAGGCATACCCGCCTACGAAAGTGACGACGAAGAAGAAGATGAGGTAGAACCCTATCTGAAAAAAGTCAAGAGAATGCAGTCTTGCGATACGTGTGGTCTAGTCTTTAAAGACGGAAGCGACTTGCAGCGACACGTGAAAACGTGCGAAGAGGGAAATGAAAAAGAAGAAGAGCCGTCGCCCGACCTGGAAAACGAAGGCATTCGTCTCATGGTGGAACGTGTATTCGACATCAATCGTGCCTATCTCCAAAGCAAGAGGAAACGCTACGAAGAAAAAACATGTCCCAAGATGCCATTGAAAGAAACATGAAGACATTGCAATGGAAGTTATTTAAAGACACGTACTCTCGCTTCCCTGACCTATATACATTACTTTGACAAAGGTCCCAACACCAGAAAAATTTTACAGTTTGTGAATCCAGACAAAGATGTGAGACCACAGATTCGTTCTAAATTAAATCAGTATCGTTCATGGATCGGCGAATATTTGGATGACCAAGACGACGACGATACCGACGATGAGGAGGACGACGATGATGAAGAGAAATGAACACTCATATTATTCACATGTCGCCCTTAAGGCCTCTCGATGTAACCCAGTGTGTGTCCATTTTATATATGTGTCAGTGATTTGTAATTTAGAAATAATGAAAAACCAAACCATTGCGTTTTTTTTTTGTGTTTTTACTCTATGACTAGATTTGTGATTGGATATTACTACCGCTACTTTATAGTAGCAAGAGCTGTGTGTACAAGACAGAACATACCACGATCTTTGATATACCAGACATAATACACTAGTTGGCTATAGCTTAATGGGCCACCGACGGGGATCGATCCTAGATCGACTACTGTATTTACCTATTTGGTAATTAAAAAAAGCCCTGTAAAAAGGCTTGTACTCTAGGGAAATACTTGTGTTTAAAATGTAGTTAAAAGATCATAGTTTAGGTCGGAGCGTTCAGTTGCAGTCACGCGTTCTTTCTTCAAAGCAATGGGCTGGGGATCTTTCTCACACACACACACACACACACACACACACACACACACACACACATTCCTTTCTTCCCTTAACAAACATTCCTTTCTTCTCCTTAACAAATATTCCTTTCTTCTCCTTAACACATATGCCTTTCTTCTTAACAAACATTCCTTTCTTCGAGACAAATATGTCTTTCTTTTCCTATGGCTAAAACAAAATAAAATATTTGTGTTCAATTAATCTTTATTTTACGAGAAGGAAATGTTTTATTTACTCAACATATTTTATTTATGGTTATACAAGAAAGAAAGAAATGTTTTATTTAACGACGCACTCAACACATTTGTATTTACGGTTAATACGGACATATGGTTAAGGACCACGCAGATTTTGAGAGAAAACCCGCTGTCGCCACTGCATTGTGGAGGCCATGGCGGGATATATACCAGACCGACCGCACATCAAGGGAAACTGATCTACGTTCCCGTCCCCACTGGTTGAGGCTGCTTGAACTCTTTTTGAATAGCAGCAAGGGATCCTACACCATCCCACCACAGACAGGATAGTACATACCGTTGTCCATGTTGTGGAGCATTGGCTGGATATATACCAGACCGACCGCACATCAAGGGAACTACTGAGCTACGTCCCGTCCCCCCACAGGGTTATTAGAGGCTGCTTGAAAAAAAAATCGTAACATAATAAATAAATAAACAAATAAATAAGTAAGTAAATAGTAAAATAAAAACAAACTATAAATTATTATTTTGGTTTAAAAAACGGTAATAGAAAAATATAATTTTCCCCACATGAGATACGAACGACGTACCCTCAGCGCTGGACGCGCGAAGTCGTTCGCACTGGTGACTACTAAAGCATGTTAACAACATCTGTCATTTAAACCGTTATATGTGCGAGCGGCGAAGCGCGGATGAATTGATGAAATAGGTTAGTTCATATAATCTTGTGAATGCGCTATCAGAATAGGGTAATGAGACGAGAATTCTATTTTACACCATTTAAATCATTTCTTATTTCACGTCTTTAAGAATGTAACTTCTAGTTCAGTATTGCCACCAACAAAAAATAGGATACCACCGCTTCCCGGATGTAAACAGTGATCCCATTCATCATTCAGTGCGCTAAAATTAAACACACTACCTGTTTGCGTCGGGCCGAGTCCTTAGATGTGGTTAGGTTTAACGACCCCACTAGAGCACCTCGATTTATGAATCATTGCCTATTGGATGTGAAACATACTTTTGGACAGTTTTAGAGAGGAAACCCGCTACAGTTTCCCATTAGTAGCAAGGGATCCCACAGACAGGATAGCACGGGCGTTGCTAAGTACGACGGGTCGGGCCCTGTGTGTAAAGCCCGGGTTAAGTAGGTCAGGGCCGTCTAAGTATGGGACCTGTGTAGATCAGGGGCTATACAGGACGAGGTCACGTGACGTCTTTCCTGGTTGAGTCAAGGTCAAGGTCACGGAAAGTAGGTCATGACCCCATACAGGCCCTGATACTACTCTTGTTTCTCTATCGAAGTAAACTTTGTGGCTGTAGTACTGTTAATACATGTCGTAAGAGAAAAACAGGCTTTGAAAATTCGGCTCAATTAGTTCGAACTTTGTAATGATACAACTATTGTGATAATTTACACAAATCGTACCCAATCGTGATTGTTGGACCCGACAACACGCCAAATTGTAAAGACCTACCCCACTACGTGGCGGGGTCGGCCTTCATCAAGTGTTAGCCGACATTTGTATTTAATCTGTGCTTACAACTATAGCACCAGGAAGCAACAGTGAATGAGACTATATGTTTTATCATAATCGGTCAACAGAAACCATATTTAATTCACACGCACGTGAATTGTTTGTATTGCAAGCATTGTGGCAGTCTCGTTACGGCGGTGGAGACTTGACAATTACACGCTATGATGAATTATGGGGGACAAATCATCGTAGAAATAATAAATGCACCATTATTGTCCAATAAACACTATAGATATATACTCTTCAATAAGAAGAAACGACAAAACCACATTGGTCGTAACATTTGTAGAATTGATTATTATTCATGAATGGTGATTCCGATACTTACCAAATGTTGCAGGATTGTTCACAATTCACTCTAGTCCATTGTGAGTAAGTGAAGACACACCACCAAGGTCAATGTCATCTGGAGTCAATACCGTGTTGTGGCCTTCGCCGTGGTGTTGACCAACTGCCTGGCACCGCCTTCGCCCATTGATATCAACCAGATAACGGATGACGTTTCCCGGGGGATGGTGGCCACCCTCGGCCTGCAAGGCTGCTGCCAGCTCGGGCATGGTCCTGGGGCTGTGGTTGTCCGCTGGTCGGAGCGTCGGTCGTCCAACTCGGCCCCATAGATGCTCAATTGGAGTTCAAATCCGGTAAGATCTCGATGGCCAAGGAAGGACATTAAGGTTGTTGTTTCTGTAGGTAACGGCCGTGTGAGGACGTGCTGTGTGAGGCCTGGCTGTTGTCCATGTTGGACCAATGCGTTGGCGTGGCCATAACTGGAACGATGTGTGGCCGGGGGATCTGCGTAAATGTAGCCCTGTGCATTCAGGTTGCCCTTGGACCAGGTCAGTTTGCCAGGGTGTGAGACGGCTGCCCACACATGACACTACCCCCGCCGAATGTAACGATTGTGGCCGGACTGGTCAATTATCCCTGCACGGGTTTCCCCTGCACGTTGGAACAGGTCAGTTTCTCGTTCTGCCAAAACACGCATACACTTACCCCCGCCGATCTGTCCCTATTCACGTCCACATACTTCACCATCACGCGACATCGACGTCGAGGCAGAAATCGGGACTCGTCACGGAACCACACCCTGCTCCATCGCAGTTGAGGCCATTGTCGATGAATCTGGCACCACTGCCAGTCGGAGTCGACGGTGGTTGTGGGTGTTTAAGATACACCTCGAACTGGACGTTCTGGCACGAATTCCTACCTCACGAGGCCGTTCCGTACGGTCTGGTCGGGATATTTCCTGCGCAAACCTGGTATTGGCTGCGGGCTGTGGAGTGGGCCAGTAAGTCAATCGTTCCGAAGGTGGCGTACCCGGATGTAGCGGTCCTGCCCGGGGGTAGTGACCCGTGGTCGCCGTGATCTAGGGAGGTCACGTGTTGATCCATGTTGCTGGTAACGGTCCCACAGTCTGGAGATGGTGCTTGTGGACACAATGGAATGCCCTGGCACCGGCCGTTCTGGATTCGCCTGCGTCTAGTCGGGCCGATGGCATTGTTTTCTCTGCTGGGCTTCACTGAGGACGTGGCATGTCCTGGATTGTCAACTGTCGGCCAGATACAGAGGCCAGGCAAGCGAACACCCTGCACTTTTATACTGTCGGTGTTCATGTTGCACGTGCAGACAACGCACGTGCAGTGGTGACATGGTTTGCACGTGGCTGCGTTTTTTGCGAATTATATATATATATATCCTGTAATAAGGTGCAGGTTGGAGGGAAGTGTCCACAGTTCATGGTAACAAATATTCATATCGCCCGGGTCAGGATTTCCCCAAAATTCCATTATATGTTGAGCGCGCCACCTGACGGCGTGATGGTCGCTAATAGCATCCTGGTTCGTCATGCATTACAAAATGTTGAACTGTTTGACGTTTGTGTTCGTCTCTGTAATGTGGAGTTGCATTCAAATCAGTACAGTATCAGGTATGATTTTATACTATATAAGATATGGAGTGGATATGCAATTGAGAGATTATTATTCCTATTAACGCGTATCAGTACAATTGCCAGAACTTACTAATCTGTAATCGTGGGTTCCAACTAGACTCCACCCTATTTTTGTTATTATTCATCACAACTTTGTCTCAGCATAAATTGATATGGTTATTATCAATTTATTTATCTCAATCGATCGACATACTATCTCCATCGATCGACTTACTGTCTTGATCGATCGACTTTCGAAATCGAGGCTTTCCGTCAAGATAGGCGACAGGGATACCGTTATAGGTTATTCTATACCATATACAATCCCATAGGCACCAACGTTAACGTCTGTGGTTAAAAACACTATATGCAATATATCAACCAAACTTTGACATTCATCTAGGTAATGATCCAACACATAAATACAGGCCACCACATGTACAGGTCATTTTTCCTTTTCTCAAATTGGAGAAGAACTAATCCCCATTCACTTTGCCCTACCAATTTGGTCGGGATGATGTGAGCATGTATGTATACATTGTACTAAAAGACATCCACTGTTCACATCTCTCAAATAAACCCACTGATGCAATAGGTAAGGCAACTACGTCTGTATCTATAGCAGATAGCATGATTCATATGTAGCTTTTCTGATATGCATCGAATATGGAGGGGCTTGTTGAAGCCCAAAATGTCCCAATTGGTGCTCTCATTAATGTATTTAATTAACATCATTTGTATATTAGTCCATGAAAGAAGGTTTCGCAAAGGGGTGGGCTTTGCGGACAGGTTGCTGACGTTCTAATATCAGGAAAGTACCCAAAATTGCTGGGCCGGATTTCCATGGGTAGGGCGTGCCGGGGGTGGGGGTGGGGGAGGCCTCCTACCAGACAAACCTAACGGCCGAGATCGCCTACGCCCTAACTCGGCGTCACCGCCCGCCACCAGGTTATCCATACAGCTGTTGTGGGCGCATTATTTATAATGTAAATGAAGCAAGGTTGTTGGGATAGGTATGGGAAGGAATGATGGGGTGAGGAAGGAGAGGAATGGTGATGTTTATAAACAGTCCACCATTTGTCCACCGGAAGGAGCAGGTGGTTGACGTGCATGATGATCTCCAGATGTTGAAGTTGTTATAGTGAAGATGATGTTGTTGTTGAACTTCCGAGGTGACCCATAAAGTTCCAAGAGCATTCGCGAGCTTACCATCTTTGGATGGGCCACCTATACGGATAACCACTTAAGGTCATTGCTATATAAAAATCCAGCATTACACGAAGAACCACTAATCGTTTGACGCGGTTAAGGTTAAGGACCACACAGATATTGAGATCTAAGAAACCCGCTGTCGCAACTCCATGGGCTACTCTTTTCGATTAGCAGCAAGGGATCTTTTATATGCAACATTCCAAAGACAGGGTAGCACATACCACGGCCTTTAGGGTGTAGTGGCCTTACACCTACACATTGAGACCTTACGAACTCGCTCTTAGTTGGAGCCGGTACTGGGCTGTGAACCCTGTACCAACCAGCCTGCAGTCCGATGGCTTAACCACTGCGCCACAAAGGCCGGTTGCTAACAACAATCATTTTATTCAACTTACGTGGCCTCTTAATTAATTACAAACATCACAGACTTTGTATCGAGTTTGAATTTAAACATAATCTAGAACCAGTCAAAGAGTTCTTGAACGTTGGTGCTGTTCGTTGTCGCTTAACGCATCCCTATGTTACGTGGATGACAAGAACTGTATATTTTGTTGCTGTCTGTAATTTTGAGTAATAATAAGGCACACCACATTAATCTGCATTGTTGATAGTTATATGGGTTTGCACATTTTATATAAAGAATAGCCCGTTAGTTGCTTCGTTTAACACTTTAAAAACTATTGTATGTAATTGTGTACTGTTATAATATTCCAAATGTGTAAACGGTTTGGCCAATATCACTTCGAAAACATACCAATCATACGTACATACGTGTGTACATACGTACGTACATACATACATACATACATACATACATACATACATCAATACATACATGGTATAATGGATACGGCAGGGTTTTTTTTTATGACAAAATGAAACTGGCCGACTGGTTTTGGCATTCAACTGGAAAAAAAAATTACATTCACAGAAAACTCCGGCTGGTTACCCCCAAACTCTAGAGTAGATCATGGAACCATTAAAGGTCATAAAAGGATAGTGGAAAAAGTGGGTGATATGACAGTTTACATAAATCAGCAAACTATTTCTGTCATAGAACGTCGTGCTCTCACCAAACTAGGAAAAAACCGCAAAATTGTTATAAAACCTGCAGATAAGGGGTCAGCCACTGTCATTCTATTAAGGGAGAACTATATCCGGGAAGCCCATCGACAGCTTAATAATTCAAAGTACTACAAAAATTAGACAAAGCTATTTGGACTGAGAATTGTAAAAAGTTCAATGCAATTATTCGATGTCTAAAAAATCAGGGACATATCAATAAAAAAAACAAATAAAATATTTATAAGCCAGGTAACAATCCCAAATCATGTCAAACTGTGGATCAAAATCGTACAATATTTCAGAATATATAGACTTTCACTTAAAACCAATTGCAAATACACATGAAAGTTTTGTGAAAACACTGAAGATCTTCTATGAGTTTTGGCTACCCTTGATATTGACTCCATGCACACCAATATAGGTATTGATGCGTGCATTGATTCAGTTAAGAGATCATTTGTTAAGTACCCAGATCAAAACAGAACGGACCAGATAAAAACATTAGTGAGCTGTTATAACTATGCCTAAAACAAAATGATTTTGAGTTGAATGGAGAAATGTATCAGTAAGGGTGTGATTGTGCTATGGGCAAACGTTTTAGCCCAAATTTTGCATCTATCGATGTCGCCGAATGGGAAGAGGCTGCTTTAAAGAAATCGAGTAAAACACCTCTTTTGTACCTCACATTTCTCGACGATATACTTATCATTTGGCCACATTCCAAACAATAATTTTGGAACTTTTTTTATCTATTAAATCAACAGGATGACAATATCAAACTTAAGGCCACAATATCAGATAAATCAGTTGACTTATTGGATGTAACAATTTATAATGCTACACAATTTGAAACATCAGGTTACCTAGACTACAAAGTGTTTTTCAAACCCACAGACAAACACCAACTTCTCCACTGCAAGTCTTTTCACCCACGCCACACCTTTAAAGGCATTATTAAATCTCAGATTATTAGATTTCACAGAAATTCGAGTAACAAACAGAATTTCAATGAGACTTGTTCACTTTTATTTAGTGCTTTAAAACCTAGGGGATATTCAAAACGGTTTTTAAGAAAAATTAAATCTGAATCTATTCGAGAATTAGAAAATCCTGTTAAGGCAACTGGAGACTATAAACCATATACACTTCAGCATAACCAACGACACCAAATATACACTGGCTCCTCTGCTGCTTGTGACAAAACCAGGTGTAGACTTCACAACTTACTTAAAACGCAGTCGACTTTTAAAAGTCAACAGACCAAAATTGAATATCAAATTCGAACAGACATGAACTGTAACTGACCATTCATTAGATGAACATGTTTAAATTATTCCAATCGAACAACCCCCGATATTTTGAGACTTGAAAGAGAGGCCTTCTGGATTCGTACATTACAGACAAAAAAAGTCATTTGGAATCAATGAGGAATCTAGTAAAGCCGTAGAAAGAGATAAAATAATTGTTTCAATAATTTATAATCGACGCTACGTTGATATTGATAAAATTATGAAGGAGAAAGTTTTAAATCTGCAAACTGTTATGAAAAAACTCATTACAGCACGTCCGGTTATTGCATACAAAAAAATCCAAGTCTCAAGGACATCTTAGTCTCCACACGACTACCCGCCGCCTAGGCCTTTGTGTAAGCCTCTAACCCAGCCTATGTTTCAGCGGTTGGTTTGTTTGTTATCCCTTTTCCTAACAATCTTCTAAAAACAAATACATCGTGTTCGGCTAATAAACAACATATAGTACTAGCCAAACAATTTAAAAACAAGACTGACCGAAAAACAGTTATATTTTTAATATCACAACGGTCAATTAAAAATTAATTTCGAATCCCTGGGGCAAAATGAGAAAATAATAACTTTTTAATTTAAAAATAAATATACTGAGCCAGTGCGTTAATTCATTCTTAAATACATACATACATAGATACATACATACATACATACATACATACATACATACATAATATATTATATAGATACATACATACATACATACATACATACATACATAGTATTGCAAATTATATTTAACTTAATCAGGTCACAGCAGCACAACGTGCTTCAGCGACACTACAGAATTGACGTAAGCATTCATAATCATAAACAAAAACTGTTTAATAGAGCAACTTTACATTGAAATCTATCCAGCGTTCTGAAGAAAAATCATGTACTAGCTGATTTTAATATAAGGATATTCCTTTGTAAAGGACACGACACTATATATTCATACGCCATTTGAATATCGAGTAATGGCTGACTGGAATTAAAGTTGTGTATGCAGTTTATAAAGACACGTTGTATTAACTTTGAAATTATATAATAAAGATAGTATTACCTTTCCGTGTTTCGGTATCGTCAGTATCATATATTAGGAGTAAAACATAATGTATTGCGACCGAGAACCTCAAGGGTAACTGATGAAGAATAAAAACAATATGTATGTTTAATGGTAAGCCTTCTAACTGTATTTTGCCCATGTTGTTGTGTAATATTGTGCACTGACCTTTTGGGATATGGCTATATAGCGCAGGAGACAGCCGGATTGAATCGGTTAAAGAACCACCTGTTCGGACCGGTACTTCAGCCAGATGCGGTCATATAGCAAAAAACTGAGACGGACATGTTCTCAATTTTGGAGTGAAAATAAATGCTTATACAATGCATGTTTGCAATGATGTATGTTTTTACTGCCAATGAGAACCCATTCTGTTGGCAATCCTCATTTGAAGTTGGGCAATTTAACATGTGTTTCAATGGCAGATGACATCTGCGTAGTGTGACCTTGGCTATCTGCCTTTGGATATTTCCTTGTGTCTCCGCCTGCTCTCCCCTTGTTTCATGTATAGAAAAACTAATATTTACAAGATACATATGTTTGTTGGAACGTAATTGCCATGGGTTATAATTCTTAGCTGTTAAGCTGGGGACAACATAACATGACTTTATTATGCTCAGGCCGTTACACAACAGCATATGAGGAACATACAATGACAAAGACTGGCTTTACAGGGGATAATAAGATACTGTAGAATGATATAATGATAATATGCTATACCGTGCAACAGAAGAAAGAAACGCGGATGTTAATGTTTTTCTTTATTAAATTAGTTTCGCATTAATTTGTTTAATGTCATGTAGGCATTTTAAGCCGATTTTGAAAGTCTATGTTCCATATATATATATATATATATATATATATATATATATATATATATATATATATATATATATATATATATATATATATATATATATATATATATATGTATGTATATGTATATGTATGTATTTATGTATGCGTGTACGTCAGCGCACTCATTAATACGTAACATGCAGAAATAATTAAATTCCGTAGTGTCCTTGATTGGTGTAGTTGAGTTGGACACTAATTGGTCAGACTGTAGCCCCTAATTAACTAAACACTAAGTCATTGCATGGATAGCAGGCAACATAATATCAATTAAAGGGACATTCCTGAGTTTGCTGCAATGTTTAAGATGTTATCAACTAACAGAGACTTTTTAACGATTGTAATTACATATCAAATATATTTTTCTGCATAAAATATTAATGGCTGTATATTAAACGTGTTTCTGATCGTTCTAATGTTTTTACTAGGTTAAATTTCATTTTATTTCCTAAAATATAATTCTTTCGTACGTACGAAATTAATCGAAGACAAAATCCAGTTTGAGCTTCTTACAAATATTAAGACAAACAGAAACACATTGAATATACAGACACTGACATTCTAAACAAGAAAATATATTTAATTTGTAAGTTTAATCGTAGAAATATTTTATTAATCAAATACATCTTACAATGCAGCAGACTCAGGAATGTCGCTTTAATATAATCGTACATTCACAGCTAAATATATAAATTACATTTGAATATATTGTGATAATAATCCCCCTCCAAAAAAAAAAAATAATAATAATTAAAAAGTTTTTTTTTTAAATTTAAAAATCCCGAAAGCATTAAAGAAACAAAGAAAATTCTCTTCTTAACAGTTTAAACAGTTTTAGACTATTAACTACTCAGTTGCTCCCTCCCCCCACCCTCCCCAAAAATAAAATATAAAAAAATAATAATAATTAAAAAAAAAAAAAAATCCGGAAAGCATTAAAAAAACTTAAAGAAAATTCTCTTCTTAACTCTTTAAAGAGTTTAGACTATTAGCTACTCAGTTGCTCACCCCCCCCCCCCCAACAAAAAATCCTAGCTACGGCCCTGCAATGTATTTAATATGTAACACTAGTCGTTACATTTCATTAGTAAAAACAACATCTTACAATGCAATAAACTCAGAATAGTCCCTTTAAGAAATAAAAACGCGATATAGTAAACAGTGTCACATTTACACATAGGATCCAGAAAATCCATTTGGGGGGGGGGGGGGGGGATGCGTCAGGCCAAACGTTTTTTAATTAGATGTTCCTCTGATTCTCCAACGTTAATTCCGCCACTGGAGACATAACCAGTTCTACTAGCCAGTCATCAAAAGACTACAGGTAATGGTGTTTAAACATATCCTGACAAAACAAGTTTGATGCAAGCCTCCATGAATAGGTCGTACAAACCTTACACTTTGAAAGACATGTATTTAAAACGAGCGAAGATTAGGACGCTATTAGCTGACTTCACACAATAGTACTCGGTAATAAAGAACTGAATAGAGTGTGACAGTAGGCCTAACCCGATACGACATCTCCATTCAACTCGTCGGTGTTTTGTATTTGTTACATGTTTTAACTCTGAGTACATATTTGATTTGATCTGGCCTTAAGGCAACACCACGCGATACGACATAGAAGTACTCGTGTCGTTTGGCGTCGCATTTATTGTACTGTCCATATTGTACTATGTTCTGGTTGGTGGACATTTGTTTATGTTAATACGGAAATTGCATGTTTTGCAATACCGATGGCCCGTCCCCCTAAAATTATTCAAGTGTCCCCTGCTTTTCCTATTTTAATGTTTATCCCATTGCGATACGCTTATGACGAATTGCGTTTTTCCCGTTACAGCCCTACCCCACTCGCAAAATATTTCCTAAATCTGCATTTCTACAAACTGCGTCACTGTTTTCTTTTTCAGGAGTTTGTGACGGTGGTCGATATGGTTTAGACTGCAACTACACGTGTCACTGCACTTCTGGTTGTGATGATGTCACAGGGTGTTCTGGGAACTGCGAAAAAGGATGGTCTGGACCAACATGCAACATGAGTAAAACATTAAGCAGTTATTTTGATTATGTTTGTATTAGGTAATAACAGATTTGTAATATATGAACCCTTAAACTCGGCAGTCAGATACACATTTTCAAATACTTGAGTAATATTACAGATGTGTCTGCTGAATGTTTACATTCACCGTCATGCATGGCAGAAAGAAATGAAGAAAGAAAGAACGAATGAAAGGATGAACGAACGGACGCAGTTATATACAAGAAAACACTTGGATGATTTTTTTAAAAGTTATGATATGATTATTGATAATTGTAATATATAATTGTGTATATATATATATATATATATCTGTGTGTGTGTGTGTGTGTGTGTGTGTGTGTGTGTGTGTGTGTGTTGATACTTGATTTCGATTGTGCCGAACCACCGGACGACGAGTCCATACATGATAACCATATAAACGTCACAGAGCAGTTATACGTCATCTTGATTAGTTCTTTGGATGGTGTGGCTGTAACCACTGGACCATCACCGTGGAACAGCCAATCAAAATGTATTTAAACCGATAACACACATATTTGTGTTTGCTATGTGACGCAAACAATTTTGCAAAGCTGCGACACTGAGTTCAGATGTAGAGCAATGGCTTCTGAAACTATTTTTCCTCAGTTCAAAATGCCTATAACCACTTTTAATGAGGAAGTTACTCAGGTTTGTACAGATATTACATTAAATGATGGTGTGTAATAAATAAAATACCATCCTCGTTTTCGTTGAATACCGGATATCATTATAGGAAACCCACCAACTTTCCTTGTCTCTGATACAGGGGAAATTAGTTGAGTTCGTAAAAAATATCACGAGTGTAGCATTCTTATCAAGTATTAATCCCTTACCGGTCCAACCGGATGGGACTGTATGTTTCATCTCTGTCCTTCTATCTGTCTGACTGTCTGTCTGTCCGTCCGCCTGTCCCACATAGATTTCTGGATGCTTTTGTGAAATTTTGTGTATACTCGTAGGTTTAGCATATGCTGCTACAGATCAAGTTTGACTTTGATGGCGATTTACCCATGTTTGACGGAGTTATGGACCTTGAACTTACGATATATAAAATATTGCTTTCCGAACTTTTGCTTTGCAATGCCTGAGGATACTGAGATGAGATGTTGAATATAGCTTTATCGTGTTCTGTTACTGATGGGGTTTAACTTTCATGGTGATTTACTCACTTTTCACAGAGGTATGGCCATTGAATTCAGGAGATACGAAAATTTGTTGGGCCCGGTTGAAGACAGCTGTTGCTTTAGCAGTCATACTTTTATTTTTGGTCTCTAAATGTTCTACAGATCACTGATCGCAGAGACGTTTTGTTTTAGGTTCTAGACCTGTTTTCTAATTATTATTATTACTATTATATTACTAGATGACACCCGTGCGTACAAACACGTTTAGATGGGGTGCGGTGAACTTACACTGGGCTTTTCCCCTGCAATACGACCGCCATGTAGATAGTCAGCTCTCATTAGCCAAAGGGGCGGGACGCAGCCCAGTGGGAAAGCGCTCGCTTAATGCGCGGTCGGTCTAGGATTGATCCCAGTCGGTGGACCCATTTGGCTATTTATCGTTCCAGCCGGTGCACCACAAATGGTATATCAAATACCGTGGTATGTGCTATCCTGTCTGTGGGTTGGTGCCTATAAACATTTATTTCTGCTATAAGTCAAAATGTTTGACAACCAGCAGGCGATTATTAAGAAATCAATGCGCGATGCTGATGTCGTTATAAGTCAAAACGTTTGACAACCAACATCCGATTATTAAGAAATCAGTGCGCGATGCTGATGTCGTTATAAGTCAAAAGGTTTGACAACCAACAGGCGATTATTAAGAAATCAGTGCGCTATGCTGATGTCGTTATAAGTCAACACGTTTGACATCCAACAGCCGATTATTAAGAAATCAGCGCGCCATGCTGATGTCGTTATAAGTCAAAACGTTTGACAAGCAACAGGCGATTATTAAGAAATCAATGCGCCATGCTGATGTGGTTATAAGTCAACACGTTTGACAACCGACAGGCGATTATTAAGAAATCAGTGCGCGATGCTGATGTGGTTATAAGTCAACACGTTTGACAACCGACAGGCGATTATTAAGAAATCAGTGCGCCATGCTGATGTGGTTATAAGTCAACACGTTTGACAACCGACAGGCGATTATTAAGAAATCAGTGCGCCATGCTGATGTGGTTATAAGTCAACACGTTTGACAACCGACAGGCGATTATTAAGAAATCAGTGCGCCATGCTGATGTGGTTATAAGTCAACACGTTTGACAACCGACAGGCGATTATTAATAAACCAGTGCGCTATGCTGATGTCGTTATAAGTCAAAAGGTCTGACAACCAACAGGCGATTATTAAGAAATCAGTGCGCTATGCTGATGTCGTTATAAGTCAAAACGTTTGACAAGCAACAGGCGATTATTAAGAAATCAATGCGCGATGCTGATGTCGTTATAAGTCAACACGTTTGACAACCGACAGGCGATTATTAAGAAATCAGCGCGCCATGCTGATGTGGTTATAAGTCAACACGTTTGACAACCGACAGGCGATTATTAAGAAATCAGTGCGCCATGCTGATGTGGTTATAAGTCAACACGTTTGACAACCGACAGGCGATTATTAAGAAATCAGTGCGCCATGCTGATGTGGTTATAAGTCAACACGTTTGACAACCGACAGGCGATTATTAAGAAATCAGCGCGCCATGCTGATGTGGTTATAAGTCAACACGTTTGACAACCGACAGGCGATTATTAAGAAATCAGCGCGCCATGCTGATGTGGTTATAAGTCAACACGTTTGACAACCAACATCCGATTATTAAGAAATCAGTGCGCGATTCTGATGTCGTTATAAGTCAAAACGTTTAACAAGCAACAAGCGATTATTAAGAAATCAATGCGCGATGCTGATGTCGTTATAAGTCAAAACGTTTGACAAGCAACAGCCGATTATTAAGAAATCAATGCGCTATGCTGATGTCGTTATAAGTCTAATAATTTTTGACAAGCAACAGGCGATTATTAAGAAATCAATGCGCGATGCTGATGTCGTTATAAGTCAAAACGTTTGACAAGCAACAGGCGATTATTAAGAAATCAATGCGCGATGCTGATGTCGTTATAAGTCAACACGTTTGACAACCGACAGGCGATTATTAAGAAATCAGCGCGCCATGCTGATGTGGTTATAAGTCAACACGTTTGACAACCGACAGGCGATTATTAAGAAATCAGCGCGCCATGCTGATGTGGTTATAAGTCAACACGTTTGACAACCGACAGGCGATTATTAAGAAATCAATGCGCCATGCTGATGTGGTTATAAGTCAACACGTTTGACAACCGACAGGCGATTATTAAGAAATCAGTGCGCCATGCTGATGTGGTTATAAGTCCACACGTTTGACAACCGACAGGCGATTATTAAGAAATCAGTGCGCCATGCTGATGTGGTTATAAGTCAACACGTTTGACAACCGACAGGCGATTATTAATAAACCAGTGCGCTATGCTGATGTCGTTATAAGTCAAAA